>NC_136065.1:1544238194-1544250694 GCF_964261635.1 Lissotriton helveticus
TGTATCAACATCCTGATTTGCGAATCTAAAATAGCGATTTTTTAGAAATTGCTATTTGAGATTTGCAAATAGGGATGTATGTAGAAAATTGCAATTTTTTTGCGATCTCTTAAAATTCCTTAATTGCGATTAGCAAATTGCAAATTGCAACTATGGCCCATAGGAATGAATGGGAAGTTATTCTCAATTTGCGATTCGCAATTTGAGAATCGCAAATTGAGAATAATTTCAAGGGTGTGAGGTTCCGTGGTTTTCGGGACCGGACTCCATTTTGTTTGCGTTGTTCGAGACGCCATTTTATGTTGCCCTCACGTAGGCCGTGAAAGTAAACGAACAAACAAAGTTGCATGGGCTTCGTTGTCCATGTACATATTAACTTGCCCTTTTCGACTTACGAGTGAACTGTAAGATGCTGACCCCGTCACCTGAAACTGACCCTTCCACGAAGCCAATTTCTTTAACTGATCGTTGTCCGAAGTTCTAATCAATGTTCAGGATATCGTTAACTTTTAGTGTTCTTGCACATATCTTATCCTACTCAATATATGAATTGCTCTTTCCTTTATGTCTTTTCATTACATGGGTAGTGCTTTCAATTATGGGTTTGTCCGACTTGTGGAAATTGAATTTGGGACATTCCTAATAATTAACTTGTGGGTTGGTACGATGTAAAGTGAGCTTTTTGGAATGTAATAATGTATGTGAAATGTATTTCATTGGTCAGAATTTGCCGCAGAGGGTGTGCATTTGTAATTAACTGAAATTGTGCATAAAAAGTGATGTCTTGCTCTACGAAAATTGAGCAGTCTCCTGAGTCGTACACGGTGTTGTATTGATTGGTTTACTGTTACTAGCTGCGGCTAATAAATTTGATCTCTGACGCCAACCAGAAGTATTCCGTGTCTCTCTATGCCAAGACAGGTGAATCCGAAGACTTCGGGTGTGTCCCTGGCACCGCTGGGTTCTAAGAAAACCCGGTTCTTCAGTTGGCGATCAACGTGGGGCGACATCAAGCGGTACCGGTCCAAGCCTGAGGATCGTGAGGAGCCACGTGAGAAAATTCTGGAGGAAGGCCGCCACTTTATCGACCCCTGTATGTTGACGTGGATCGAAAGTCTTTTGCTGCGAGACCTCCCCGCTTTCCGACAGCTATGAAGGACTGCTGCCCTGACTGTCGCCCTGTCTTGGACCCTTGATTGATCCTTTGTAGAGCGAGACGATAGACGGTCTTCTGGTGACGTGACAGATACTTTGGTTAAGTATAAGTGGGTCGCTCCCACGACTTTGTTTTGGTTCTTGGTTTTGATTCGGATGTTGCAATAGCCGAAGCAGAGGGGCTCGTATATTTACGAGTGTATCGATAGTTGATAACCCCTTGAAGTTTGAAGCTAGATTAGTGAGCTATAAGATGCCTGGTCTTAGCAAAATTAGGAAATGGTTTAGTTGTGGTTGCAAAAGGGATTCCCGATTGGAGGATTCATGTCCGATACCTCCGGTTGGAACTCCGACTTATGAGCTCTATTCAAAACACGGAGTGGGTCCTATTACTTATAATGAAGTATGGGTCCGCTATACTAAAAAAGATGGTGTCTTACGATGGCCCCAACATGGTAGTTTTGAAGTAAATATTTTAGATAATCCGGAAGTTGCGCTATTTAAGAAGAAAGCCCGGCCGGCAATGTTTGACTCTTTCCGCCTATGGCGAAAGGAAGCCAAACAGCGAGAAATTAAGCAAGCTAAAAGAGATAGGAAAGATAAGAATATGTCAGTACTACAAGCTGCTAGGCAGTTTAGGGACGATGGAGAAGAGCGTGCGAGTGAAGTTTCAGCTAGACAGCGTTGCATGGCCATAGATAAATGTTATCCGGCCTTGCCGTCTTCTCCTCCGAAAGTAATTGAAGATCTTGAAAAAGATCCTTTGATCTCTCATTTACTGAGATTGCCACCCCCTTATGTGCAGGGTGCTACTGCGCCTCCATTACCCCCGGTTGTTCTACCCTTTGTTGTTCAACCTCCTGCTGTTGTTCAGCCACCCGGTGCTCCACAGATGGTTTTACTTCCTCCTGTGCAACCCCCCCCAGGGTCACAAGCTTTGTTACCAGCTTTGCCTCAAACTCCTTTGCCTTCTACTTCTGCATCTCAGACTTTTACTGCTCTTATTCCTACTTTGCCTCAAGATATTCATTTTCCTGTTTTTACGCCTACTTCTTCTCCTTCTGCTCGAAAACGAATGACTGAGACAGTGGCTAATTTGTTGTCCCCACTTTTTGGGGCATTGAATATGACACCCGTTTTGGAACGTAAGCAGAGTCGTAGTCAGCTTCCCAGTTCCGAGGAACGGGCAGTGTTGGATTTGTTGGCTCGTAGGTGGATTTTAAATGCTTCCAGGTATACTTTGCCTGCGGTTATGGATGTTTTATTTCAGTGGGAGCCGCCTAGGCAAAGGTATGTTTTTGATGTAATGTGTACCTTTCTGCGTCAGGAATGGGAAGATAATGAGTTGGGTCCCATTCCGCAGGAAGTGCTCGATGTTCAGTCAGAGTTTGCTAAAGGGACGATAGTGGAGTCTGATGTTACAGATGCCGTAGAGACGATACTTGCTTTCAGGTCTAGGCTACCGCCTCAGACATTGTACGTACCTGATTCCTCCGTTAGGAGAAAAGTGAAGCAGTATCCTATGAGAGAGGTTCCTCCTGTATGGAGAGAGGCAGTTGCTGCTAATGTTAATCAGGGTATTCAGGCTGCAGAGGCACCTTTTCAGCGAGTGTGGGTACATGTTCCTTGGAAGAGAGCAGAGGTCTTGGCTCTTAAGCAGACCTTACCTGACCCTCGTAAGAATCCTGCTGGTTATTATAAGGAGTTGTCTCAGACAGTTGATGCGTGTATTATGAATTTAGCTGACATCGATATGTTGATGGGTAATGTAGTTCCGCAACCTTTGTGGGCGAAGATTCATCATGAGAATCATGCGGCAGAATTAGGCGATACATGGGCTAATATTGTTGCTGCAGATGGTCGACAGGTAGGAGGTGCCAAACCTGAGCCCTTAGTTGCAGAATTACCTGGTAGAATTATTAATTTGATGAAAACGATGATGCCTCCTTTACAAGTGAATTGGGATAAGTTAGCAGCATGCAAGCAGAAGAAAGACGAGAGTGTGTCTGATTTCTTCACTAGGTTTGAAGAAACGTTTATTGATCATAGTGGTCAGGACATGAGTACGGAAGGTGGTCAAAGGTTGTTCGTGGACAAATTTGTCTTTAACCTGCTTCCCGAACTTTCTAATAAGTTAAAGGACTCTGAGAGTTCATGGGCTGTTTCTTCGTCAACCCAGATATTGGCTACTGCACAATATTACGAGAATAGGGATAAAGATGAGAAGGATAAAGTAGAGAAGAAGACTAAAGATTTAAAGACGAAAGTTCTTTTGCAGCAAGCTTATCCGCCTCGTCAGAATAAGCCTCAGTTTCAGCAACCTCCACAATTTCAGAGATTGTTACAGAAGCCTGAGCCCTATGCTCAGGGATTCTTTCCTGGTCCTAATCAGTGTGCTTATTGCAGAGAGGAAGGTCATTTCAAGAATAATTGCCCGGCTCTGTTACAGCGTGCGAATGGTGTATCTGGTCAGAGAGGTCATGGTAGTTTCCAGCAAGCTCCTAGAGGTAGGGGACGTGGTGTGTTACCCCAGAATGAGCGTTCCTCTTCCTTTCAGAATTCTGCGAATTATTTTGACAGACAGAATGTTCCGAGTAGTCAGTCTGCCCACTACTATGTTGAGGATTATTGTATTGAAGGTGAGAGTGCTGGTTATGATAATCACTAGGACAGCCATGGGCAAAGTGAGGGAGTAGTGTCAGTTCCAGTAGACCAGAGAGGACCTTATGTTGAAGTGATTACATCAGGTGTGGTAGAACCTTTTCTTTTGGATACTGGTGTGACGAAGAGTTCTATCATGCACTCTAAACTTCCTGGCCCACCTTTGTCTGGCTTGACCAATGTCTCCGTAGGATTTTCAGGCGCCCCAGTTAGTAATCCAATTTCTAGTCCTTTGCCCCTTTCTATTGGTCCTTGTGAGTTGGAATCTGTTGGGTTTGGACTTATTGAAAAGATTGTATGCGACATTACATTGTTCTCCTTCGGGATTACATCTTACCCTAGGTAAGAGAGTGATTTCTCCGATGTATTTGTCTAAAGATTGTCTTCCACTGGAATTACGTTCTCTTCCTGATGCACTTTGGGCTACGGGTCCCAATGATGTTGGCCTTTTGCAGATTCCACCCTATGTTGTTACCCTCAAATCGAATGCTAGGCTACCTCGTATTCCGCAGTATAAGATATCTAGCGATGGCGAGAGAGCTCTTTTAGCGATTATCTATGATTTGGTTGAGAAGGGTGTAGTTGAAGAAACAAGAGGTAATGTATGTAACAGTCCTGTTTTGCCTGTCCTTAAGCGTTCTGATGCTTCTCAGCCACCTGTGTACCGGTTTGTGATCGACCTTCGAGAGGTTAACAAAATTGTTGTGCCACAGTTTCCTGTTGTTCCTGTTATTACTGCTTTGTTGACTCTGATTCCTGCTTCAACAGCCTGGTTTTCTGTTATCGACTTGAAGAATGCTTTCTTCAGCATTCCGATTGCTGAGGAGAGTAGAGATATTTTTGGCTTCTCTTTAGGAGGACGAAGCTTCCGGTTTAAGAGAGCTCCCCAAGGTTATTGTGAAAGTCCCTCAATCTATAGTCAGGCGTTGAAAACTCAGCTTGATCGTTTTGTGTTGCCTTCTGGTGCTACTCTTATTCAATACGTTGATGATCTGTTGGTTGCTGCTGATGACGAAAAGATTTGTAAAGAGGCTACTCTTTCTTTGTTACGACATTTGTCTGACCTCCATCATAAAGTGTCACCTTCAAAGTTACAGTATTGCCGACAAGAAGTAACCTACTTAGGTCATCTCTTGTCGAAGGAGGGAAGAAGGTTGACCCCAGAATGAATTCAAGTGATTGCGCAAATGACTGTACCATCCACACAGAGAGAAGTGCGTGCTTTCTTAGGTATCACCTCGTATTGTAGACAATGGATCCCTAATTTTGTCTCTGCTAGCGAAACCTCTGTTGGCATTGACTCTTAAAGATACTCCGCATCCTCTACCTTGGTCTGACGAATGTCAGAAAAGTTTTTCTGAATTACGCGATGCATTGTGTTCTGCTCCGGTGTTGGGTACTCCGGACTACAGTAAGCCTTTCACATTGTATGTGCACGAGAGAGAAGGTTGTGCATTATCAGTATTGACACAGAGATTCGGAGACAAGCAACGTCCACGTGCGTATTTTTCAGCGACGTTAGATCCAGTAGCTAAAGCGTTGCCGAGTTGTTTGAGAGCTACAGCGGCAGCGGCTGTTTCTATCCGACAGTCTGCTGGTTTGGTATTGGATAATACGTTGATTGTGATGGTCCCACATGCAAGACACAGCACCTTACTAGTGCACGTCTGTCAGGTTACGAGTTGACACTTTTGGGTAGCCATGTGCATATCAAAAGATGTAATGTGTTGAATCCAGCTATGTTGTTGCCAATTTCTGTAGAGACAGATGCTCAAGAACAGCATGATTTCTTCCTTCGGACAGAGGAAGAAACGAAGGCTAGAGTTGATCTAAAAGATACTCCTCTTGAGAATGTTGATGGTAACCTATGGGTAGATGGTTCGTGTTTCAAGCTTCCGAATGGTGAGACGACTGCAGCATATGCTGTCACAACTTTGCATACAGTTGTTGAAACAGCACGCATAGCACAGAATTCAGCTCAAGCAGCAGAGCTAATAGCACTGACTAGAGCGTGTGTGTTGTCAGAGGGAAAGCGAGTAAATGTCTATACTGATAGCCAGTATGCGTTTGGTGTTGCCCAGTGTTTTGGACGTTTGTGGAGAGAAAGAGGATTCCTTACTTCCCATGGCACAAAAATTCAGCATGGGCAGTTAGTGAATGAACTTTTGGAATCACTTACTCTCCCAAAGCAGATTGCAATTGTGAAGTGTAGTGCGCATAAGAAAGTTGGCTAGACTACATTCACATGGAGAGATGTAATAACTTAAAGTATGTCCTTGTGGTTGTTTGCGCCTTTTCCAGATGGATAGAGGCTTACCCCCTAAAGGATAATACTGCCTTGTCTACAGCCAAAGTTTTGCTCAAAGAATATTTCCCTAGATTTGGTTTGCCGAGAATTGTATGGTCGGACAATGGGAGTGAATTTGTGGGACAGATTATGAAGAAAGTGTGTGCTGGTTTGGGTGTTAGGCAGAAATTTCACGCTGCGAATCACCCCCAGTCAGCTGGACTTGTTGAGTGCTATAATGGCACGTTAAAACTGAAACAAGCTAAGATTCAAGCGAGCACTGGTCTTACATGGCCAGATGCTTTGCCGTTGGCTCTTTTGTCAACAAGGACGACTGTGCATTCTCGTGTGGGACTTAGCCCATACGAAATAGTGTTTGGTCGTCCAGCGAATGTTATGTTTGGGTGTGCCTCGTCCTAAAAAGTACAGCGACATTGAGTACCCTATGTTGGTGGATTACTTACATGACTTGACTGCTAAATTACGTGTTTTCCACCAACAGGTCTATGACAGTTTGCCGACAGCTACTGCAGATCCAGGCCATACGATTCAACCTGGAGAGTACGTGCTGAATAAAAACTTTCAGCGAGCCAAAAATTTGGAACCAAGATGGACTGGTCCCTATTTAGTTCTGCTGGTAACTCGGACTGCTGTTAGAGTAGCTGGTAAAAAGAATTGGGTGCATGCCACCCATTGCAAACGAGTTCCTTTGCCCTTACCGTATGATAAGTGGGTGAGGGATGGAATAGCCGATTCAGAGTTTTAGAGGATTCCTAGATTTGTACCTTTTAGTGATGCACATTTGACATGGACTCGGTCAGAACGCGAGGATGATGACATTCTGCAAGCTGCTGTGCCTTCCCATTTGAGAATCAACACAACGAATCAAGAGGTCCTTTTCGAGGAACAAACCGTGCCTGGCAAAGAACGCTACGATCTAAGATCAAGAAAGACTGAATCTATGAACAAATAAAATTGAATTTTTTTTCATGTAGTGAAATACACCTTGTCGGATCAAAAGACTTTTTTACTTTTTGCTTTTTCGAGTCACCATCCGGACTCAGCTGCAGGGTCGCGGTACAGCCTTAAGGGGTGAGCCGCGTATTGACACAAGGTCTGTGGTTCAGGGTCGTTAGTGCGATCTTGGCGCACACTTAAGTGAAGAAGGTAATAGCCGTGAGCAGCACTTTAGAGGATGGAGTCTTTTGAGTCCGACAAGGGTGTTAAGGGAGTTAATATTAGAGCGAAAATGTGTACATTGATTCGTAACAAATGTTTTTTAATAATGTGTTTTCTAATACTTTTGAATATTACGTTAGCTTGTGTGGGTTGGATTTTCTATGTCACACAACAGACGCTTGCATCTACCTTCCAACCTACTCTTTCTTTTTCTACTGTTTCCCCACATGAGTTTCATACGTTGCCTGAGCATGATCAGACACGAAGATCAGAATTTGTGAACAATTCGTTTATACAGATGTTGCACCAGCATCAGCTAGTTGTAAATACCACGAATTGTTGGGTGTGTGGTCTTATGCCGCATACAACAGATAAGGGAATGCCATATTTGGTTTTGCCTTTTTCGCCTAATGGGTCAGTATGGGCGCTCCAATCAATGTTTATCTATGCGAATGGATCATCCCCTGTACGTTCTGTCAAAGATAATGTGAGTAATAATGCTTTAATACGGGGAATAGTCGATATGATTAGAGATATCGATGCGTATAATGCTATCCCTAAAGATGAGGTACGAGCATATGTTGGTTGGAACAAGACGAGATATAGCATTAGTCTGACAGAAAAAGAGAGACAGAAAAGGTCTCCTCCTATTTGGATTATACCCCACCGAGGTCATTTTTGTCTGCAAGGTAATGGTCAGAATCCGAGAGCTCAGCTTGGTAAGAGTGTGTGTGTTCACACCTATGTCTATACGTCCCAGAAATCTCCACCGTTCGTGCCCGCTTAAGGCACGTATTTTGTTTGTTACGACAGAGCATATACATGGTTGCCTTCTGATTTTTCAGGCACATGTTATGTAGCATTTTTGCTTCTCCCTACATATACAGCTGCTTTCGATTACCATAAGACAAGATATGGTAGAGGTGTTATCGATGCAGAAGATACTGTTGCACAAGAAGTTGGAGACTTCTTTAAGGGTTTCCTGCACTTTTGGGGTCCTATGGCTAATAGTAGAAATATTCGTCAGCTTACGAGAGTAGTTGAGGCCACTATAAATGAGACTGCAGGTGTTCTTAGCAATATTACAGCTGAGCTTCAAGTGGATCGCCTTATGACATTACAGAACCGTTTTGTTTTAGATATTATACTTGCAGATAGAGGTGGAGTATGTAAATTGATCAGGTCTAGTTGCTGTGTTTTCATACCAGATAACGCCCCGACAGTGTACCAAGCCATCTTAAAGTTGCATAAGTCCGCTGAGTCTATACATGTAGACGAAGGGAACTGGTCGTTAATAGGATGGTTTTGGGAATTGCTGTCCAAATGGGGATGGAAGATCCTGATGTTTCTTGGTATGGTTTTAGCAATCCTTTTCTTGTGTTGCTTATGCATCCAGTGTGGTCCCGCCATTTGTGGCCTTTGTGCTACGATCTGTGTGAAAAGACCTGCCCAGAGAGAAGTGAAGAATAATAAAATGATGTTACAGCAACACCTTGATGACCTGATGAGAATAGATATAGACCTGGATTCAGATTGACGTGAGTTTACGTCATTGCCTACGTAATGGCAAAAGGAGGTCTGAGGTTCCCTGGTTTTCGGGACCGGACTCCATTTTGTTTGCGTTGTTCGAGACGCCATTTTATGTTGCCCTCACGTAGGCCGTGGAAGTAAACGAACAAACAAAGTTGCATGGGCTTCGTTGTCCATGTACATATTAACTTGCCCTTTTCGACTTACGAGTGAACTGTAAGATGCTGACCCAGTCACCTGAAACTGACCCTTCCACGTAGCCAATTTCTTTAACTGATCGTTGTCCGAAGTTCTAATCAATGTTCAGGATATAGTTAACTTTTAGTGTTCTTGCACATATCTTATCCTACTCAATATCTGAATTGCTCTTTCCTTTATGTCTTTTCATTACATGGGTAGTGCTTTGAATTATGGGTTTGTCCGACTTGTGGAAATTGAATTTGGGACATGCCTAATAATTAACTTGTGGGTTGGTACGATGTAAAGTGAGCTTTTTGGAATGTAATAATGTATGTGAAATGTATTTCATTGGTCAGAATTTGCCACAGAGGGTGTGCATTTGTAATTAACTGAAATTGTGCATAAAAAGTGATGTCTTGCTCTACGAAAATTGAGCAGTCTCCTGAGTCGTACACGGTGTTGTATTGCTTGGTTTACTGTTACTAGCTGAAGCTAATAAATTTGATCTCTGACGCTAACCAGAAGTATTCCGTCTCTCTGTATGCCAAGACAGGTGAATCCGAAGACTTCGGGTGTGTCCCTGGCACCGCTGGGTTCTAAGAAAACCCGGTTCTTCAGGTGTCATAAGGACACCCTGATACACCCTTGAAATGAACATGATCTGTGCATATGGCGCACATACATGCCCTAAGGGCATGTATGTGCGCCATATGGCACCTTCACAAATGCCAAAAAAGTGCATTTGTGAAAGAAATCGCAAATTACCACCAACTTGAATTTGGTGGTAATTTCCGAATTCTTAAGGAGAATTCGCAAACATTCAATGCTTGTTGCATAGCATTTAAGGAATCACAATTTGAGATTCCTTAAATGCTTACGCAAAATTAAGGAATCGCAAATTTTGCGATTCCTTAATTTTGGGATGCGATTTCTCTAATACATACAATTTAGCAAATTTTTAGTCGTAAACACTGCTTTTTTGCAAATCACAGCGTTTGCGACTAAAAATTGCCTTGATACATCTGCCCCTGAGTGCCTTCCACAATCTTAAGAAATATTTGGGTCTCCCTGTTGTGCCTCGGTAGTGTTTTACGGTGACGCCGTGCCAGAAAGGATGTCACAATGTTTCCAGGGTGCTATCCAAGTCTTTCTAGTCATAGCCTTCCAATGGCTTTGGTACAAGAGGCTACAACTTAGTAGGGATGAGTAAAGGAAGCAGACACCAAGCCAAAGAATCTGAAAGAGCACAAAAACCTACGCGTAAGTGCAGAGTGATTTCCACACCACAAACTTGATGATAAAAGGAAGGAGTCAAGTCAAGTCCCACTGGGGGGCAGGTGGTCGGTGATACAGGCCCATGAATACAGTGCAGGTGACTCTTGGTTTTTCTCCAACTAGAACCCAATGTGAGGGCTCTGGAATGTGTGCTCAGAATGGCCTTGGCTGCCCAGCGAGGTGTGGTTTTGAGCTAGTCGGTGTGTGTCGTATAAGTCATGTGAAATGTGTGTGTGAAGAAAGTTGAGTCTGGAATTCTGAAGTAGACGGTAGAGTTGAGCATTGAAGGCTGATGTGTCCGCTGTCGCTTATGCTTACTACCATTAAAAATCTACCCATCAACGACTTACCATCTGGAGACTGCTTCTTTTCCACACGAGGTCATCATAGGGTCTGCACAGAAGGCTGCACGAAGAGTATGGTACAGTGGAACATATAAATATCCATATGAACTATATACGGCCTGTCGTGAATGGTTGTCACCTGACCTGGGCCTGCAGCCATGGGGTAACAGGGGCTTTTGAATTTTCCTTGCGAACTTGGGGAGCCGCCTGACTGCATGTGATGGTCCTATGCGCTTTTCATTGATTTTTGTTTCTACTTTCCCCTGCCTTTGAACAGGAAATGTTTGGCTTCACACTGTCCACCCACTGATTGCTAAGTCAGTGAATAGTTTTGTGCTCTTCCGGGGAGAACAACTTATTGCGACAGAGGTAAAACAGAAGCGCAAGAAAAAGTGCACCAGAGCAGTTGAAGACAAGACTAAGAGAAAGAGATGGCGAGAAAACGGAGAGAGTCCCAGACGGGGACAGTGAGAGGGACAGACTTGAAAACGACGTAGACTGAGAGGAAAGAGTTAGAGAAAGAGACAGTGAGGGGGACAGGCAGAGACCCAGAGGACGAGTACAAACCAGGAAAGTGACAGCGAGATGGGCAGGCAGACACCTGGGAGGGACAGTGAGAGGGACAGGGGCAGACTCGGAGGGGGCATAGATGGGATAAGGAAGGGACAAGGAGGGAGGCAGCAGGCAGATGAGTCCCGGTGGGCGCAAAAGAGGTAAATAGCAGAGAGCGGGACTGGGGCAGAACCCTCTCAGTTTGCAGTCAAGGAGAGGGGCCGTGAGGGGACAGACAGAGACCCAGAGTCTGTCACAGACAGGGAAAAGGATAGCAAGGGAGGCAGGCACAGGCCCAGATGGGACACGCCGGGAAAAGTGACAGGGTGAGGGGCGGTCAGAGGCCCGGTGAATAGACAAGGAAAGGGACAGTGACAGGGCGGGCAGAGAGCCACAGGGGTTCACAGACCGGGAAAGGGACAGGCATAGACCCAGAGAGGAGCACAGACGGGAAATGGGCACGGGGGCTTGGGGGGTCAGGCAGAGGCGGGGGTCGGGGGGTTCACTGCATGGGAAGGGACAGTGAGGAGGTAGGCATAGCATAGAGGGGAGCAGAATCGGGGAGAGAGACAATGAGGGTGCAGGCAGACACCCAGAGGGGTTCTCAGAAGAGAGAGGCAGAGTGAGGGAGACAGGCATAGAAGAGACCCCAATGGGGGCACAGGAAGAGGGAGAGGCCAGTCGGTGGCTCCTCCGGCAGCAGAGGCGTTAACAGCCGCGCGGTGTAATTGCTGGTCTAAGGGATGTGTTCTGGCCGCCGCGCGCTGGGAGACATTCATTAGGGCTCCGCAGAAGTGACATTACCAAAGTGAGCGTGCTGATGTCTGACAGGCCCCGATCCATCACTCTGACAGTGATAAACACTGCCCAGGACCAGGAAATTGAGCAAAGAGAATTTTCGCCTTCTTTTCCAGTGCTTTGCATATTTAATGCTTTTTTATGTCCCTGCGGTGGGGGTATGCGGAGGACGGAGATGTGATGGGCCCAGCAAAGTTCCCATGTTAAAGCCTGCCACAGTGCCACACTGCTCACCTTCCATGTACCAACACCACGACAGTGCTGCCAATGCAGTCAGGCCACTGATCTACCAATTGCAGCAGAACAGGCCACCAGCAATCTAACAGGCTGCCCGCCGAAGTGCCCCGCATCTATTTGGGCCCACTATCTTAACCTGCCGAAATGTCCATCCTACAGTCTGCCAATGTAGTCCCACCAGCACCCTGTTGCCAAAGTGTCCAAGATAGAAATATGCCACCTGCACCCTGTTAAAGGGCTCCTTTCGAACTGCCTAGGCACCTTTGTGACTTGGTGGTGCCAGTATGGGGCAGGTCTCTCCT
>NC_136065.1:1548513194-1548633194 GCF_964261635.1 Lissotriton helveticus
TGTTGAAAAGCATGGGTGAAATGATAAAGCCTTGCGGGACCCCTGCTTTTGTGGAGTACGGTTTGGATGAGAAAGAGTGAGTATGGATGGCGTGTTCTGTTTTGAAGGTAGGATGTGATCCCGTTGAGAGCAGTCAACTCTATGCCAGCATCTTAGTTTTTGAAGTAGAGTGTGATTGTCAACTGTGTTGAAGGCAGCTTAAAACTCCACCAGGAGAAGTTGTGCAGCGATTTCCCTTCCACTCCCTGTTCTAATGTAATTTTAAGGTCCTCATCCCGGATGGAGATGAGGGCAGATTCTGTGCCGAGTCCTGGTTTGAATCCTGTTTAAAAGTCAGTGTGAAGTTATCTAAAATGAAATGTGACATCTAGGCAAATGCTGCTCTTTCTATCAATTTGCCCAGGAAAGACCCATTTGTAATTGGTCTGTAGTTGTTTGTATAATGCGGATCCAGGTTTTGTTTTGTTTATTGATGGGCTTATTTATGTATGCCTATTTTTTTAATATCTTTATTTTTGGATTTTATCAATGCAAGCAGACAACATTCCAGTACATCAGGGTATGACGCCCACTGCCTCCCACCAGAGACCAACAGGCACATTCAAAAACCAAAGCATATAGCCCCAGCATGTGTATCCTGGGACCATCGCCCTCCGCCTGGGACGACTCCTGGTGGCCTCCCGCCCTGGGCACCGCTCCCAAGCCAACGGATCACGCACGCAACCTGGGCTTCATCCTGGACTCTTCCCTCTCGATGACCGTCTCCTCATCGTGCTTCAACACCCTGCGTATGCTCCGATGGATCCCGACCGAAACCAGGAAGACGGTCACCCAGGCACTCGTCACCAGCCGATTGGACTACGGGAACACCCTCTACGCGGGAACCACAGCCAAACTACAGAAAAGACTCCAGCGCATACAGAACGCCTCCGCCCGACTCATCTTGGACATCCCCTGACACAGCCACATCTCCGGCCACCTGAGGGACCTGCACTGGCTCCCCGTCAGCAAAAGGATCACGTTCAGGCTCCTTACCCACGCACACAAGTCTCTCCATGACCTGGGCCCCAAGTACCTCAACGACCGCCTGACCTTCTACATGCCCACCCGCCAGCTACGTTCTAAAAGCCTCGCCGCCGTACCACGCATCCGAAGAGCCACCGCCGGAGGAAGATCCTTCTCCTACCTGGCAGCCAAGACATGGAACTCCCTCCCCATCCACCTCCGGCTGACACAGGACCACCTCGCCTTCAGGAAACAACTCAAGACCTGGCTGTTCGAGCAGTAGTGGACCCCTCCCCCAAGCGCCTTGAGACCCTTCCGGGTGAGTAGCGCGCTATACAAATGTTATGATTGATTGATTGATTGATTGATTGTATTCGATATTCCACCATCAAACACCCAGGACAGAAGTGGAGTACATTTCCCCGGTCTATGTATACCCGTGGTGCTGTAGCCAACAATAAACATGTCTTTCCTCTTGCCGCCACTGTCTAACCACCCCTCCCAACCCCAACCCAAAACTCAGATCCGGTGTGACATGCGCCATGGAAATACCATGGATTACCCATCTTGCGACCCTTCCGCGAGCGTCGGAGCCTCTGTGAGTCTGAGCAGTCGCTGATACTTAGGGCAAGTCACTTCTTAAAATTCTTACGCCAGCAGTGAGATGATCGGTTGTCATACCTCCCGGAAGAAAGCTGTCGAGGCCGTGAGGGTGGCTTGCATACGCTCCACGCCAATAACGTACCACAACTAATGCAACCACCCTGTATGCGAGGGCCTAGTCTTGGAGCCCCAGAGAGATAAGATGTGATGTACAGCTGCACCCAGAGCTATCCCCATTTGTTTCCCCCGTGCAGATTTAAGTGGAAAGGTGAGTGCGTTAGGTAATCCTAGGAGGGTGTAGGCAGGAAAGGGAGGAATCTGTTTCAAAATAGGTGTCTACATCAGTAAGAACTCCTTCCCAAAACCCCTGCACCTCCCTGCACTTCCAAAGTAGATGAGTCAAGGTACCGGTTTCCCCACACCCCCTCCAATACTCTGAGCTACGGTCTGGATTAATTTGGTGCAGACGAGCCGGCGTCAGATGCCAATAGGTGGCCACCTTGACCGCCACTTCCCTACTCCCAACCTTCCGTGCCGTGTGGTGATCTCTGTAATAGATCTGTTGCCATTCCTTTAGCGAAAGACTACGGCCCAGTTCCGCTTCCCATCGACGTTGACCTGCCGACTTCTCCTGCAGCGCCGGGGGGAGCAGCATAGGGTACAGTTCAGAGATCATTTTGCGATCGGAGTGCTTGGAGAGGAGCCATTTCTCGAAGGTCATAAGTTTACGGCTAACCCCAGGGAGCACATCGGAATGGAGCAGCCCGTGACGGAGCTGAAAATATTGAAATCGTTTGGGGTCTTTAATGTCTTACCAATCAGGCAAATTCGAAAAGGGAATGTTGCCCTGAAGATCAAAAAGGTGACCCGCCGATCTGCAGGGCGATGCACGCCACTGAGGGAAAGCTCGCGCATCAATGCCTGGAGGGAAGTCCGGGTTATCAAAAACAGGAGTAAGAGGTGAGGGGAAGGACGTGAGATTTCTTTGCAAGGCGACCGAGTCCCACACCTTCAGCGCTGATCGGGTTATCAGAGATTTCTGTATTTACGAGGGGCAGTCGGTTGGCTTCAAGAAAGGACCTTCCACAAGGGGAGGTGGGCCATAGCCCTATCCTGAAAGAGCCACTGTTTTTCGTATTCTGGTCTGCTTCATTCTACTAGATAGCGGAGCTGGGCAGCTTTGTAGTATGTCACAAGATGAGGGATCCCAAGACCACCTTCCCCCGAGGGACGGGAAGCCAAGTCACGGCAAAGCCTCGGTCGTTTCCCGCCCATATAAAATGCTGGATCTCAGACTGTAGTACACATATGTAGTGTAGGGGAGGCGTTCCCGGTATCGTTTGAAAAACATACAGTATTTTGGGCAATATGGACATCTTTACCCCAGCTACCCTGCCCAACAGCGATAAAGGGTACATTCTCCAGCGCTGCAGAGGGGCGGTCACCTGAAGGGTGAGCTTAGTGTAATTGCGGGTAAGCGTAGAGCTAGTAGACTGGGTTAATGTGATTCCACGGTAGGGGATTTCACCCTGAATCCTCACTCCCCCCATCTCCTGAAAGGCATCTGCTGTGGCACCCTCATTGAGGCCCAGGGGCGAAAGCATAGACTTCCCCACATTGACCTTAAATCCTGATACCATGCCAAATTCTTCAAGCTCTCCCAAAAAAGCAGGAACAGTCCGCCAGTGGGAGGTGAGTGTCGCCAAGACATCGTCGACGTATAAGCTAAATGTGTGCTGTCCCTCCCCCCGAAAGGGATGCCGGATATTTGAGGGTTGTCCCTGATGCTCTGCGCTAAGGGTTCGACGTACAACGCAAAGAGCAGGGGGGGAAAGGGGACACCCCTGTCTTGTGCCCCGCCGAATCTCAAAAGGTTTGGAACATGATCCGTTAACCCAGATCGTCGCCCTAGGTCTGTCGTAACAGCTCGCCACCCAAGCCCGGAAGTGCTCTCCCAACCCAAAATGGGCTAATGTTTTATCCAGGAACCCCCAATCCACCCGATCAAATGCTTTCTCGGCATCGATCGAAAGCAATGTAGCGTCTAGTCCCACTTAATGGGCCTTATTTATTAGATGCAGGATTCTTTTGGTGTTGTCGCTGCTTTGCCTGTTGGGAATAAAGCCCGAATGGTCAGGCTCGATTATACCTGGGAGGAACAGGCCCAATCTTGCTGCTAAAACTCCCGTGAATAATTTCAAATCGATGTTCAGGAGGGAGATCGGCCTATATGCCGCGCATTGGGTGGGATCCTTCCCGGGCTTAGGAAGGACAACGACGTCCGCTTCCAACATTTCTGCTGGAATCGAACCCGGCCCCATAAAGGAATTGTACAAGCGGGTCAACACAGGCGCCAAAGTCTGGCAAAAAGTCTTATAAAAGCCCGTGGAGAACCCGTCTGGGCCTGGAGATTTCAACGGTTTGAAGCGAGCTATCTCACTGATCACCTCTTCCACCCTAATAGGAGCGTCCAGCGCCGCAGCCCCGGAAGCATGGAGAGCCGTGATGGCGGCTCGGCCAAGGTATTCCTCCCCTGCTCCGTCAACGGTGGGGTCACTGCTGTACAAGGAGGCGTAGAACGCCCGGAAGGCTTCTGCAGTCTGTTCAGCCCCTTTTACCCTAATGCCATCTGAGGTATGGACAGACTCAACCCTGGAGCGATCTGCTCGCGCCCTTAGTTTGCTGGCAAGGAGCTTCCATGTCCTATCACCGCCTATATAATAGGAGTGTTTAAGCCTGAGGGCAGCATACTGCGCCCAGTCGAGATCCAAACTTGCCAACTGAGCTCTGGCTGCTTTGAGTTGTCGCCACATACGCGGGACCCCAGTCCTGCTGTGAACACGATCCAGTTCCAGCACCTTGGCTGTCCGCTCCTCCCGCTTTTCCTTACGTGCGCGGTTGTCAGCTGCGGAGAGCGCGATGAGCTCGCCTCTCACCACTGCTTTAAGGGCCCCCCAAAGTGCAGTCATTGGAGTGCCCTCGGTATCATTAGACGCTAAGTAATCCGTCAGGTATTTCCGCACTTGCCGGCAGGCATCCGGTCGCTGCAGCAGAGACTCCCGTAGATGCCACTTCCCTTTTCTCTGACTCGCCGAGCGCCAGTCAATATCATTTTAATCGCGTCATGATCTGACATTGCCGCGGGGATGATGTCAACCGACCTGACCAGGGAATTTAGTTCAGATGACCCTATAAAGTGGTCAAGGCGAGCATAGGTATGGTGGACATGGGAGTATTGCGTGCTATGTGGATGGGCTCCCCTCCAGACATCTACCAGCCCCCTATCACGGAGCCAATCAACCCCCTGCTTGGAAAGAGCCCCAGTAGCCCCCTGCCTGTGCCCTGACCTGTCCTTGTCTGGGTCCATGACTATGTTGAGGTCCCCTCCCTATAAGACCCGCCTATCGTGATGACAGAGGGTATCCGAGAGTGAGTCGACGAGAAATGGCTCCTGTCCAGAGTTAGGGACATAGATGGAACCTATAACTACAGAAGTGTCCCCAACCCAAAGTCTGTATACCAAATGCCTACCTTTCACTTCGCCACCTTGTCCCTGACCTTCCCCTGAAAGTGTCGTGCAAGGAGTATGGCTACCCCCTCGCTTGTCTGGCCTGGAGGAATAGAGCTGCTGAGAAAAGGCTTGGGATCTCATTCTATGCCAGTCCTTAGGCAGTAAGTGTGTCTCCTGTAATAGACCGAGGCCCCTGAATTCTCTAGGTAGCTCAGGATCGCCCGCCTCTTAATTGGGTTGTTCAACCCCTTTACGTTTAGTGATAAAACCTGAGTCATCTGAAGGGATCTGGGTATGGCTCTGACGTATAGCGTCTCCCTGGCAGGGAAAGAAACTGCAAGCTATGCCCGTGTGGATCTCTCATGGATGCAGAAGCTCCATGGCACTCCATCTCCAACACCCACTCTCCCCACAGACTGCACACAGGTTCCACCCACCAGCCCCATTCCAACCCCGCCCCAACCGCCCTCCCGCCCGACCCCCCCCTCCCCAAAATAACCCCCTGCCACCTCCCCCCTCCCTAACCCCAACAAAGCTGCCCCAACCCGTCACCATTGTCCAACGCCTGAAGTCCACAAGTACCGGCATTTGAAATGTAGAAGGAATGAGGGCCAACGTGGAATTGTGGCGACCCCGCCTCTCTTCCCCCCCACTCCTCCCCCCCCCCCTCTCGTTTCACCGCCTCCAGAGCCGCTTCTCTTTCCTGAGTCGACGACAGAGTGTCCGGCTTCATGACTGTTTTGGGAGGGCGTCGGCGTGCCACTGTCTGCCAGCCATCCTGCGACGGTCGCTGTGTTGGAGTGGGGGAGGACTCGCGGCTCTGCCTTTCAATGCCCAGCAGGTCGGAGGTTTCTTGAAGGGATCTCAGCTGCTGTAACTTGCCATTCCACTTAAAAATAATGCGAAAGGGGTGTCCCCATGAGTAGGTCACCCCTTTACCTCTCAAATAGGATGTCACTTCCTTAAAGGCTTTCCGCTTTTGTAAAGTTATGGAGGCAAGGTCCTGATTGAGGGCTACAGGATGACCCTGATAGTGGAATGGCTGTTTCTTCCTGGCGTCCTGCAGAATACGCTCTTTTAGTACGAAGTCTGGGAGGAAAGCCAGAATGTCTGGAGGCGGGGCCGGCCGCTCGCCTATCCAGGCCTACACGGTGTGCCCGATCAATGCGTATTTCAAAGTCGGCCGCCTCACTTAAAATGTCCCTGAAGAGGCCTTGGAGATAGCCCACCATGTCCGACCCGTCTTCTCGTGACTGGACTCCACAGACGGGAATGTTGTTGCGCCGGGACCTGTTTTCCAGGTCCTCGGCGTGTGCTTGAAGGTCCAGGTGTTGATCCTTTAGGCGAATGTTTTCCTGTTGCGGAGACTCTATTTCCTCACAGGTGGAATGTGCGCTCTCTTCAACAGCGACGACACCCTCCCTCAGACCATCAACGTCACGGCAGATTTGTTTGATCTCACCTGCTACGTCTTGCTTTAGTGACCTAAAGACCTCCCGGAGGATTTTGAACAGTGTCTCTAGGAACTCTCTTGTTACCGGGTTCTATGCGGGCGTCAGGACCTGCGATGGCAGTGCTGTCATCGGGGACGTACCCCCGTCTACCCCTGTGGAGGGTGATTTGGTGAACATGTCCTTGAGGGATCGCTCCTCCTTCTTCCTTGTGTTAGCCATGCACCGCCGTGCCGCGGCGAGTGGAGAGCAATTAGGCCTCTCTGCAGGGTATTCTCTCGGTAGTGCTTCTATAGTGCCGGACACCCTATTGCATGTGGGAGCACCGTTGACCTTCTGTGCCGGCCACCGCTCCTCTGCGGGCCCCCGGGCCCTTAGACTAGCTCCATGGCCCTGCAAGAGAGAGGTCAGATGTTGCGTTGGAGTGCTACAGTGGGGGCGGGATACCCCCTCCTGATTTATAATCCCCAAGCGAAGTGTTCCAGCAGAAACGGAGGACAGGCCCTCCGCGTCTCCCCGCCACTGGGCCGCCGGCCCCCGACTTCCCCAATCCTCTGCCGGGAAAGCCGTTGCCTCGGTCTCTCGGGGCCCTCCCCTCTGACCCTCTGGCAATCACGGGCTGAAGACTTGGAGCCCTTCTACTCCTCATTTATGGGTGAACCATCCTCACGCGGAAGTGGGGCACCTGCCGTACCAGATCGCAAGGGGGCCCAAGCTCAGCCAAAAGTCTGGGCCGCCCGGGGTCTCAAGCACCGTCCCAGTCCTCTACTATGGCCTCTCGGCTGCTCCTAGGCCTCGCAAAACCCTCAGCCCCACTAGCGGTGCAGCACTAGTGGTGGACCCCGCTGATCGCTCCTCACCTCAGGATACAGAAATGCTCCCCGGGGCCGGACTCCACCGCTGTCCTCCAAATCTAGGGCCGACCGGCCCAGGCACCCCAGTGTCTGATTTCGTGCCTTCTCTAGCGGGGCTCTCCGCCCGCCCCGCTCTCCGGCGCCGAGCTCTGCTCGCCTCTGCTTGGGCCGCTGCTACCCGGTCACTGCGCTGTACCTTCTGCAGCCCCGGGGATGCAGTGCAGGGCTCAGCGCTAGTCTGCTTCCAGGGTGCACGCCCGGGCCGCCGATCGGACCCGGGCCTGAAGGCCCAGACCCCGGGCCTCGATTTTTCACGACCCCCGCGGCGGGCACCTCTCCTGCCGCCAGGACCGCCGCCACACCTCACCGCTGCTGTTCCGCTCCTCCGACGTCTCCCGGCCAACAGCGACCGGCCGCGCAGACTCTCCTCAGCCACAGGGCGCCCCGTGGGGACTAGTCACACCGTCCCCGGCACCCAGCTCATGCAGACGCCATTTTGCGGCGGCCGGCTTCGATCAGCCGCGTCTCTTCACCAAGTGTCTTGGGAGCCTCAGAAGATCTGGAAGTGCTTGCCTCCTGCTTCTGCGCAGCCCCCGGCTCGGTTTTCTGCAAAACCGGGGTATAATAGCGCAAAAACGGCCGGAACGGGGAACTCAGAGCGGGGAGCCTCGAGGGTTTGCTACCTCCTAGGTAGCCATCTTAGCCACGCCCCCTATGTATGCCTATTTAAAGTGTTCTGGAAAGATTGCTGTAGTTAAAGAATTGATGTCTTGCTGGTGTGACTGCAGAGGTAGCTAAAAAAGAATATTTGTGAAGATTTGCAATGGGCAGGTGTCAGAAGGGCAGCCGGCTGGCCTGCTTGTTTTGACAAGATCCATAAATTCAGTTTGTGATAGTTGTTTGAAGGAATGCAGAGGCTAGTTTAGCTTACCCTTGGAGGGGATTGTTGGAAAAGGGTTAATGCTGGTGCTTTTTATTTTGTTTTAACTAAGAGTCCAATACATCTTTTCTGGTTGTGTACATTCTTGAGTAATGGGATGAGTTCCTTCTGTGCATTTACGTTTACGAAATTCAATGAGAATTTTACAAAATTTATTTTGCACATCTAGAATTTTAAATTCTGTTTGAATTGTACATCTTTTTTAGTTTGTTTTTTTAGATTTTTTTGATTTTAATGACTTGAATATTCTGTTAAGTTTGTATAGGTGAAGTTTGTCTTGATTACAATTTTTTTAACCAGGTGTGTTGCAGCTTTGCGATTTGTTGTTTTTATCTTTTATAGTTTTGCATTCCTCCGAGATGCTAGTTTTCTTTTGTCCTGTTTTGTTGTTCTTAGTGGTATTAGGATATCAAAAGCTTCCTGGAGCCACTGAAAGTTTTTGAACTGAATTAGTATCTAGATCTGTGTTGGATGTTAGTTGTGTGTCTAAGTATTCAACATTTAGTTTGTTCCATGGTTGATAGGTGGATGCATGTAATGTAAGGTGCGCTTAGGTGTTTTGATTTCTGGTATTTTGTGTTGGAAATCTACCAGATGGTGGTCTGACCGTGTCACTTGAGTCATCTTTTGAAAGGTATCTTGCTCTGGATTTGCAAAAATGATATTTAGTATGTGTCTAGCGATGATTGTAGTTTTGTGGATGATCTGATGTAGGTTCAGTGTAGCTAAGCCAGTGATAATAGTTCTTGGATGCGGCATATTGGGTTGTTTACATGATGTTTAGGTCACTAAGGATGCATAGGTTGGACTGTAGTGTCAAGAGGTTAGAAACTCTCTAGAAACACATCTGGAATTGTTGCATTGATGGTGGTGGTCTGTAAAGGAGGAAGGTACAGGGTAAGTTGGTGTAGTGTAGCATCTGGTGATGAGGGGCTCACAACCTTGTATGGAAATGTCGTCCGCTTTGGTGAGATTTACTGTTTGCTATATAAAAGCGAATCCACCTCCTAATTTGCCTTCACTATTTTGCTTGACAGTTTATTAGCCTGGATAAATAGCTTCATGCAACACTGGAGCCATGTGATCTCCCAACCATGGCTCTGTTATTCAGTTATGAAGAGTAAGTCTGGTTGTGTCGGTGAGTAGGTCGTAGATGTGGTGCTTATTTTTAGATTGATTGTGCATTTATTAGTAGGCAGTCTAGAGATTGTGTTTTGGTGGTGGTGTGACTGTTTTCTAGAAGGGTGAGTAGCATTCTTTGAACTTGCCGCAGATGTATTATTAGTGTTGGTATTAACTGTATGTAGATGGCCATAATGTTTGCCTATATAGGAATCCTTGTCTAGCAGGCTTCGAAGGCATTTTGTGGGTCTGCATTTGTAGGATGGTGGAGATGGTGTTTGAGAGTGTGTTGGCGAGTTGTGCTTTTGTAGAGTAGCCATGTTGTGTAATAGATGAGGAAATGCTAAGTTATGATGAGTGGCATGTTTTTTGTTTGTGTCTGTTTAGAGTGGACGGTGTATGGTTTGGGGCTGGATGAAGGAAAGGGTCTGTGAAAGTATGTAGAGGATCGACTGGAGTTTTGTATGAACAGTTAGTGTGTGTTTGAAGGGATTAAAGTTATATATATTGTGGGTTTGTATTACGTTGGGGATGTGTGGATTGATAGTGGCACAGCACCGAGTGGTGTTTGTGTGAGTGAAGGTGCCATTTGTGGTATAAAGGGTTATAGATGTGGTTTGTGGATTTTTTTAGTGGTTGTATAAAATGTGGATAGGGCTTGTTCGTTGTAATGAGTAGTGTGCATTACTGAGTGTTATTTTTGTATTTGTGAATGGTGTAAGGGGTGGCTGATAAATGGTAAAAAGGCAACATTTCTGGCCCTAGGCCTGACCCAAACATGCCAATGCCCTTCTCTTCGCCATTAGCCTCAGTGCCTGGGTCGAGACGCTCTGAGTCCTGGGGTTAAATAGCCCAAAGTCAGATGACCTTTGGCCAATGAGAGCCCTAACCAGTCTTAACCCTAGCCCTGAACTCTAGAGCCAACATGAGACATGGCCCTATCCACCAATTGCAGCCCTAGCAACCAATCAAACCCCTAAGCAAGCCCTAGGTCCAGTAGAAATCAATCTTAACTTAAACCCCAAGTCCACTTTGTTGGTTTAGTAACCGGTTTGTCCCTTCTTAAATAAGCCCTTTTGTTTTGTTGATCGGGGTTTCCTGCCCAAGTTCAGTATACCATCCCCCAGTTCGCTAAAGCTCCTGATTCCTGAAGAGCTAACCTTTATTCACACAGACCTTGCCATCCATATAATAATTTACCCATCCATCCCTTCACCCATCTATCCTTTTTGTCTTAATCTGTCATCTTTTGTCCCACTAGCCACCCTTTCACTTACTGGTCTTTTCACTCCTCCACTATTCTATTCCATTCGTCCTTACATCCATTTTATTCTCCCTTCTTTTCACTCTTCGATCCTAAATTTTAACTTTCCTTCCTTTCACCCTTCCTTCATTGTTTCATTCCTCAATCTACTTATATTTTCTGTTGCATCCTTATTTTTTTAATCTCAGATTTCCTACTCTACTCACTGCCAGAACCCGTTTCAGGTGGGCACAGGGCAAGCAGGCGCTACTCGGCCCAGTCGTTGTGGGGGGGGGTTTACTCCTGACCTTGGGCCTGACATACTATGTGTCCTGAGAACTGGGCCAAGTACCTCTTAAGTACTTGACTCTCAGTGATGGCATAGGTGGAGCAGTCCAAGGCTTCTGAGGGGGAAAGTAGACATCTGGGATGAACACAGGTTCGCAACTCAGAATGCATTCAGAAGCCCCAATAACGATTGTCCATGTAAATACTTTTATGACAAAAGAAGCATTTCTATATGACCAGAAAGTAAAATACAGCATACACAAACCATACACACAGTCCCCTGAGGCCAAGGCTGTAGTGGTTAATAGGCATTCTCCCGAGTACCGCTTCACTAATGGTTATTCCCATTCACTATAGGTGACCTTCAGGTTGGGCCCCACCAGCAGTGCAAGTCTCTGAAGTCTCACTCTGGCTCTGTTAGAAAAGTTGAAGCACTATCTGGCAAACGAGAGTCCCATATCCCATAACACAGCCCCGCTCCCCGCAGGCCTTTTAGCCCTTCACTCAAACTTACCCGCACCAGCTGGGATTGTACGTTCAGAGTCTTTGAAAGAGTCTTTTGCAGGCACAGCAGCTGCTACCTTTAGTGAGTTTCCCATGCACAGCTTTGCAGTAGCTAAGTGTCCTCTGCGCTCCTCTTATGCAGCACTAAGTTTCCTTTGGCCTTCCCCACAGGAGCCGGCATGGGGCATTTTGGTGGCTTCTGGTTCTGATTCTTAGTTGGGGCTCTGGTTTGCCTAGTCCACCACAGCGGCCTCTCGTTGCCGAGTTGGCATCATACAGGCTATGATCCTCGTCTTGTACCGGTGACCCCATCTGGCATTCAGAGGCACCACACTTACTGTTCACTCGAGCAATATCCTTATTGGCACCACAGCAGGTTTCGTGTTTTGGCAGCCCACTCTGGCATATGGGGATGCCAACTTATACTCTGCTCATGGGCAAGAGCCTGATCTTCGCAACAGTGATGATGGCCATTGCTAACTTCACGTAAGCCCCCACTGGCATACAGGGGGCTGCCGAGTTGAACTTGCACATGGGCAACATACAGGGGTCGCCGAGTTGAACTTGCACACAGGCAACTATCTGATTGGTGCAGCAGCAGTTTCTTCATACCTTGCTACAGGGATCCACTCACTAGGATCCTCCTCTGGACCTTGCTCCCTCAAGCAGTCTCCTGTTGCTCACAGGGAACACTTATCTTGGCAAGCAGGCAGGTTCTGGTGCTCCAGGGGCAGGTGGTCTTTGATATCCCTGAGTGTTATCCTTCAGCCAGGGCCTTAGCCGCCAACCCTGGTCAAAGACACTGGTATTCCAGAGCTTCCCCACTTCTCGCAGCTTAACAGTTGATAATTTCGGGAGCTTCAGCCCCCCTTCTTATAGTCTATTTCCAGCCACCAAATGTGATTTAGGGTCTGAGTCTTTGAAGTTTGAGTTAATTAGTCTCCTTCCTTTTGAGTCCCCTCTCCTTAACCCTGCCCTTCCTCCAGAAATAGTCTGCTATCAGAGGGACCAAATCCAAATCTGATGTTCCCTGCAACACAGGCCATGGAAGTGACTTGAGTTTACACCTGGATACCAGCCAATTGATCTGTTTCAAAAGGTTACCCCAGGATCTATACCCTACTTTCTCATTCTCTTATCAGCCCTTGCTCCTTCCCGAGATGTGCCCAAGCTCCCTTCCAGTTACCTCTCTGAAACAAAGAGCACCCTTTGAAGTGTGTAGGAGAGCCCAGTTCTCCATCCTCCAGTGTCCCACTCAGCGCACCCTAATGCAGCAATATACAAATCTGTCTGAACTGTAAGAGCATAAGGAGGAAGAGGAATTGCCCCCCCCCGACCCCTCCTGCCCAGGCAGCCTTTCATCTCCCAAAATTGGACACCATCTTCCATGTACCATATCATCCACTGGCACATGAACACCCAGCACGTGCGCTCAACACACACACACACACACACTACACAGCACTAAATACGAACTTTTTGTAGGCCAAGTGTGAGTTAAGCACACCGCATTTAGTAGGCCTCTAGGCCTCTCTTCAGTAACACAGGTAACAAGCATTTACAATGCAATAGGTCTCGCAGCATTAAAGTTTGAGTTACTGGCATTGTAAATGACATTGCTTTGCATTAATTTTTTTCTTTTAATTTGCAATTGGTATATAAACCTTGTTTGTGAATGGTTAGATGTTGCTTATGCTAAGCAAAGTTGGCAGTAATATAGAGTGCTAGTCTTGCTTGTTATAAGCATGCTGATTTTAAAGCGCTCTGATACCTGCAGGTAAAGTTTGCGCTATATAAAAGTGAAAACTAATAAATACATAAAAAAAAAAACTACCTGTACCACGTCCGCTCTTATTCTTTGATGCCACATATCTTTGGGTCCCTGTATTTATTAACTGCACCCACTGTGGGAAACCTCCATGGCAGGAACAACGTGTTGTGGGGCAGACACGGGCAATGTAGCCACTGTCCTGAGGCTGCACTGCGGGGTAACAGTGTAGGGGCAGGAATGCAGGCAGTTGGTAGTGCTGTGCCATAGCAGTGTAGTTCTCTGTGTATGCTGGGCATGGGGGTTTGCTATTGGCTGACAAGAAGTGTGAGGATGTGCCGGTTCGGTATGCCTGCTTCCTGATCTTGGGCAGGCGACAGTTAAATGCAATAGGTCTCGCATTTATGAGAGTTTGAGCTATTGGCATTGTAAATGGCAATGCCTTTTATTTATGTGTTGTTTTTAAAACAGATAAATAAAAAGCATTATCATTTACACTGGGCCTCTGTTATCTCTCTAAGTGCACTACACCATCTTTAATAAAAGCAAGCTCAAAACTTCTAGTGCAGTTCCCGGAAAGGGCCATAGAGTAGAGGAGCGAGTGTTATTTGCTTTCTGGATGGTGGGCAGTGTGACATTCTGGCACTGGTGAGCAGTGGAAGAGGCGACTACTTGCAGTGTTACAACCTGTGTCAAGTGGGCAGTGTGAAAAGGTGTCATTGCTGGACCGTGTTAGCGTGATAAACTGGCCCTACTCTGAAAATGGATGGTGCCAGTTTAGAGATGTAAATGCTGACAGGTGGTCGGTGTAAAAAGTTTACACTGCCCTTGATCTCAATATGAAACACTGTCAGCCATGCCTTCATCTAACACTGCATGCCCATCATACGCTGCAAATGTAGTCAGCAGCTGGCACCACACACACAGACTGGCAGGTAAAGCACAAGGCACAGGACGCACACAGATTAATGCTGAGGGATTCAAAACCAAATTCCTCAATAAATCACCCTCCACTCAGGGAATGTCATCATTCTGCTTTTAGACTCCTATCGGAGCCAGCAGTGAACACGGACCCACTGTACCTTAAAATGACGCTGGGGAGGAGAGGAGGAGGGGAGCGTGGCAGTGTGTGGGGAGCGCCATCAGATGGAGTGTGATGAGTAGCGAGAAGTAACAGCACGCGCAATTGGTCAGCTTGAGTGGGCTTCAACAGCTGGCTCAGGTGGACAGTGTGAGAGTGGGAGGTGTTTACAGACAGTGTAAGGAAATGTGGGAAACTAGCTCTTTGGGCACTGCAAAGTTCTTGCAAAGGTGAACATTGTGAGAAGTGGCACAGAAGGGCAGTGTGAAAACGCTGGCAATTTCATGGAAAAGCTCACATGTCTAGTTTGAGATGTGTATTTGTGTGGGGAGCATGCACTGGTAGATAGTGAGATGAGTAGTCACTGTGGGCCGTGAAATAATTAACAACAACAGAAGTCGGCACTGATGGGCAGTACATAATGTGAAGGTAACTGCTAGGCACCGACCAGTAGTGTTAAGAGCACGATCTGATGGGAGCGTGAGGGGTGGGCTCACTTTACTGTTCAATAGTCTGGTGCAGGAGGGTAGTGGGAAGGGCTGGCACTACACTCGTGTAGGGACTGCAATAGTGTAAGGACGTCAAAATCCAGTGCGGTCTCACCAGGGCAATACACACCTATATACCTTATATTTACCGAAGTGCTAAGAGCACGCTCAGCTGACACTCTGCGCTATACAGACACCTTCACCTGGCGAGGCCTGCTGAGCACCACATGCATGAGCGGGAGCAGCAGCAGGCATGCAGTCCTTCCTCTGTCCATCTTTGTCTTCTCATACTATGGCCCTCCCCTTCCCTGGCTGACATGGAGGGGCCCGCACACTGCCTTATATACTCAGGAGGGCAGAAGCGATTTGTCCACTGCCCGTAGGCTCAGTTGTCGCTCTGCCTGGCCCGTCGCCCAAGAGGCAGGCTTCATCAAGGCTTAGGCTAGAGATAAACATAGCATAAACAGGGGGTGCAGAGGGCAGCCTCCAGCGTCTCTCCCAGCCCCAGACCACATCAGACCAGCAAGAGATACGGATAGTTGTAGATTTTCCTAAAGCGAGGAGGAGAGCATTAGGCATAGTCGCGCTTATCATTGCTGGTTCACAGTACGGCTATTGGAACCAGGGAGGGCCAGGCACGGGGAGCTCGCTGGCCTCCCCATGTCTGCAGCCCCCGCATAACTGAACCAGCAGAGAGCCCGGGCGGAGCTGTCCTGGGGGCACACACCTCTCCCCAAAACAAAGCACAGGGCCGTGATACAGCAGACGTGACACATTTGAATGTGACTTAGGAGCAGCAAGACATGTTTCATTTGTTTTGCAACGTAAGTCCATGGAAAACTTTGCAACTTGAGTTTGGGGAATTTTCGTATTGTGTGTATCGTGACTGTTATGATTTACCCTCATGTGTCCTCCTATTTCCAAGGTAGTTCTGCGTAAGATATTAGTTGTGCAAAAAATGGTCTTGTCCGTGAAATGCAATGGTGCATCACAAAATTACTTCACACATTAAACAGTTTTGCTTTGTTTAAACAGAGTAAAAATAAAGAAGAAACATAAAAGCGGGCGCGCATTATAGACAAACGGCTGCAAGGCGGAAAACAACGCGCGGGTAGAAAGCTACATTTTTTTAAACAAGCATTACCCCTTCCTCCAGCGCTTCCGCCGCCTCCATTGCTGCTCGTCGTGGAGTACAAACGAAACAGAAACCTACAAGGCACGCGTCGTAAGCTGTCTAAGGTAGAAGCTCACGCGTGCGACCCAATCCCAAGGCGCGCGTCGGAATCCGACTCTGCCATGCTGTCTCAATGCTGCGCATGGCCATCTCTTGTCTCCACTCGTTGTCGGCTAAGCCGACAGCTATAGTTCTCGCAGCGAGAGCGCGCTTTTCGCAGACGAGACCTAAAAAGGACCAGTTTACTTCTACTGATCACTACATGGTATGCTGCCGCTACAGAGCTTGTGCCGCTGAACTCCTGGCCTTTTACGCACATGCATGATGTTTGCCCATGACCACAAAAACCAGGGATTCAGACATTGTTGTAGCTGGGGCACTCAGTAAATGTACCAAAAAAGAATGTCTCTTGGATCATAACATCAAGAATAATCCACACTCGATCGTTCAAAAGGTGTTCAAATACCCTTAGTCAACTGGGGCACTCAGAGTAGGGGTACACGCCCACCACTGTGCGAGGGATGTTTCCGTCCCAAAAGACACGCCTCCCGGATCAGAAAACCCCAAACCTACTCCTAACCTTGAGTGGTTGGGTGGTCATATCGGTATAACAAGCTGGAAAGCTCATCCGCCTTCCTGTATCTGAAAGGCTCTGTGCTCCTCTACAAAGTCTAACCCTTGCAAAGAAATATACCATCTTAGCAACTTGGAATTGTCTTCCTTCATAGCTATCAACCATTTGCACTACAAACTTCGTGCCAAACAAGTAGGGATAACACGTACGCAAGGCCCAAACTATGTAAAAACTATCTCAATAGCTCCTCATTTCTCTTATTTGGGTAGTAAGGTTCTACTAATAAAGGCTCCCTTATGCTCTCTGCCCCTGTCATCCATTTGAGCGAACACTGCTCCAACTCCCTACGCAACTACAGTCTATGTTCCACGGACATGTATCCAGATTGTTTGAACTATGAATACTGTACCAATTGTGAATGTTTGATTTGGGAAGTATTCTTGTCATGGAATATTAATAAAAACATTAAAAAAAAAACACTGCTCCAACTCCCTTGCCAGAGGTATCTTGGTCTGTATAATGAAAGGCTGACTATAGTCTGGTGCTTTCAGTACAGGTGCAGTGCATAATGCCTTCTTCCGTTCCTCAAATGCTTTCTGACACTCCACAGACCATATCATTTTACTGGGCCGCTTCTTTGAGGTCAAGGCAGTCATTGGGGCAACTATGCCCCTATGGTTTGCCACAAAGTTTCTGTAGTAACTGGTGAGTCTTTAAATGTCCTCCCCATCAGTCTGGGTCGTAGGCACCTCCCACACCATCACACATGGAATATTGCTATCTAATGAGCTGATCTTCCTGTTCCCCCCACTTCATGCCCAAGGTAGACTACAGAAGATTACCTTACCGGACAGTTGGTCGCTTTGATGGGTCAGTTTACCATTACTTCGGAGAGGGGCGCTCGGTGTTGGAATAGTATAATTTACTATTCAAACTCCAGTCTGACCGGACTGTAGGCAAGGGGTTGGATTTTAAATCCAACACATTCCCCCCCCCCCCCCCACCCCCACCCCCACTCCCACTCCCCCCCCACCCCCTCCACCCCCTCCACAAGTCGTCGTTCCGACTTGCGTCTTAATGGTATGCGTTATTACATCGCGGTTGTGGTAACGACACGTTGTATCAACATGTGGGGTGACGGTTTCGTGGTGAAGGTTGTTCACCGATGTTAGTACCTCCAAGTAGACCGTACCAAATTCCTGACTACGTGGTGAGTACTTTATTTATTTTTTACCACTTATGCCCCGTCCCACTGACAAGGCACCTTTACCTGTGAACTGTTGGGTGGAAGGAGTGGAGTGGCTGCAGACCATAAAGTATGCTTCCTGCTTAAACAATTCCATAACTCAAGAATTAAACCCTGAATAAAAAGTTTATCAAATCCGACCGTTTGCTGCTTGTCCTAGACTTACAACTTCTTTTACAGAAAGTTTATCAATAGAAGTAGTTCACGCGAAGAGGACAGTGCAGTTCTAGTCTACGTCGTTAACCTGAAGAATGTCCTGCTAAGACTAATAAAAAAAAAAAAAAATCTTCTCAACCAAAATGTGTGGGCAAACAAGTTCAGATTGATATTGCAAGATGTCCTGCTGTTGCTAAACGAACAAGAATTACTCATCACCATATCGTCAAAATATGAATAGGTTCACATGCTGATGAATCAAAAGCGCAAGCAATACCCGAAATATGTGAACTGTTAAACTAAATATAGAACTAATATCCTGACTTTTATTTTGCCCTGGTGTTGTGCTAATTTACTGTATTGAGAGGCCTAAGCCTGCCCCCAACAATGTGATGTCCAGAATCTATTCTGTGGAGTAGAGGGAGCATCATGCATGTACTCCTAGTAGGGAGTGGACGACTCCTCTGCCTTGGATACATCACACAAAGCAGTGTTGGCATCATAGTGTTTTGAGGATTTGTTGTGTAGCCAAACCTTTTTGTCTGTCATTGATACCTCTGTCTAGTGTCCCCTCTTGTGTAGATTTCTGCTGTTGTATGAAATCTATCACATGACGCTTATATTCCTTGTGCCCTGTTAAGCACATACATGGTGGTAGGGCTGTGTTAGATCCCGCAGTCCCCAGTGTTCAGGCAGCTGTTTCGGATGTCACTGAATTAGCAAGGCACAAGATGGAGAGTGAGGCTAGCTTCCCCAGACTGTGGAATGTTACTGCATGCATTCCTGTGTTGGGCTGGCAGAAACCCAGACACTAATCCATGAGGTCCTTGGTAGCAAAGTGCTGCTGGTTAGTTCCTCCGCAGCACTGCCATTTAGTGGATGATTGGGTAAATAGTGGAACTGCAGCTTCTGCAGGATGAGTTTGTTTCTAGACTGTCATTTTTTCTGCACGTAGTTTTCATTAGCCTTCCTGAAGCAGTAATCTGATATAAATTACTCCTACTTCTCTGTGAGCATGTTTTGGATGCTCTGCTTGAAGCTTGCTCCATTGCTACCTGCTGTGAAAACAATTAAGTTCATACTGTATCAGTAAGACTGTTTTTTTGAACAACATAAACGTCAAAACTGTGCGAGACTGAGTCCACTCACACCATCGGGATATGTTGGCTTTTGTCCTGGCTTGCTCACAGTGCACCATTTGGACCTCTAACCTTACAAGGTATCGGACCGTATAGTATGTGCAATCTCAGAACATGACAACTCTGACTCCCCAAGGAAATCGTGTCAACGGATCAGTCCCTTTTGTTAGTAACTCATGTGTGCCCAGAGGGAGACGCAAGAAATACTGATTGGCATTTCAGAAATGTATTGAAGCAATAGGATTCTTGTGTAAAATACATGCAATGCAATGATTAATAGAAAAATACGAACCGAGTAATCAGCATTACAAGAATGGTAAAGAAGATAAAGCTCAACCATTGGGCTGTTACATTGATCATAAGCATACATATATAATCATGTCTATACTGCTACCTAGTGCTTCCTAACATAGTGGGATTGGGGGGTGCGAATCTATCAGAATACCCTAGGGTGACCTAACTACCCAGTTACCTGTGGGTTTGTATAATCTGGGAGCCTGTACTTCTGCAGTGCAGGCCATAATCCTTTTGAGGATGGTAAACTGGATTCAGCTGGGCTGGAATTCTGGCATGGGGTGACCTCTGCAGTGACAGCTAAATGCTCCTCTGACTAAACCGAGGGTAGGCTTTGTTTATATAATAAACTTCACCTATGTTACCATATTGTAGCTCCAATCAGGTCATCATATCATCTGTACTCATTCAATAAATATTACTTTGTAGAAATTTAAGCTGCGGAAGGTGCAGTGATTTGTTGACATATACTAGGATGTTTGCTGTTACTGCAAACTCACCTACTGTCGCCATGGCTAAACAGCCCTTACAGGAAATTATTTTGGTTTTAAGAACAGAATGTAAATATGGCTGGAGTCGGTTAAGGAAGCTACATGTTTATTGCTGTGCTATACAACATTTCACTCTAAGGTGTCCTGCTAGAATAAGTTGCTTAAGACTGGACACCATTACCAGTTGGCATTTTGTAGTGACTGGATATTTTGTTCGTTTTGTATGGCAACAATTTGCAGCCACATCTTTCTAAGGTTGGCAGGGTGATGCTTCCTTTTCAGTAGACTCTGGACTCAAACTGGACACTGGAGGTTGAAGGTATATTTTGGGGTTTTCAGATCTGATTTTCACTTAAGCAACGTAACGTGATCTGTGTTTCTCCACTATGGGGAGTTCGGAATAAATCATAACATGTAAGAAGTGGTACCTGATGTATAATCTTAGGTTGAAAAGATGGACTAGGAAGGCTTCTGTTTAAGACTATTAATTCTGTTGACCCATAGTATCACATTATATAACTGCTCAGAGAAGCTTTCAGTCCTATGCCTGCACTTTTTACTTGGACTTTATAGTGCCTGTTGCAACATTGTACCCACCTACCTTTTGCCTAAAACTGGTATCCTTTGACCATCAAGGCTTTTTCAGTGATGAATAGCTTCAGCATTACGGCTGTTTTCCTAGGGCTTTTTCAATGCTGTAAACTCTATTAGATTTGTGGTTTCCAAACACTCCTTTATGCTAACTGTAGACTCGAGGGAGCATGTAGTCGCCCGCTGGAAAGCGATACAACATAAGTGGGTAGTGTACTTAGCTAGCCTTGTCAGACACTTAGCTGTATGTTCTAATCTTTCATCCCAGTTTGTTCTCCTGGACTCTTTCAAGTTTTGCTTATTTGCTTGCAGATCTCATCCTCCAGAGTGGGGAACCCATTTGCACAAGAGACATCAAATGCTGCATCGGGGAGATCCAGGAACTCATCATCACCAGATTGAACCTAGCTGTTGCCAACAAGCTCATCAGTTCAGTTGACTCCCTGCGTGAGAGCTGCGTTGGGACTCTGCAGAGGTGCCTGCAGAGCCTCGAGAGGTCTCAGCAGGATTCCTCTTCCTCGGTCACCAGCAACCATCTCAAACAGGTAGTGTCTGGAATGTTCACCTGTTACATCCTCTTAGTTTTTTCTTGCTCCTTCAGCTCTCCAACCAAAGTGCTACCAGCTCCTGGACCATACTCTGTATACATCTTTGAAAATCTTTAGTTGTGGTATAGGCCCCTCAGTTCTGCTGTCTCCTGTTTTAACAAGTGAGTAAGCAAAGTGTGTCGTTCCATTCAGACTGTCTGAAGGTGGATTTTACTTTCCTATGCTTGGTTGTATTTACACTTTAGCAGTGTAAATACAACCAGTTTACGTGCTGTATTGTAATAAAGGTCACAAAGGGGAGGTTACAGGCATTCCTTTACTGTCACCTGTGCAAGAGGGAGTTCTTTAAGAGACTTCGGAATTGGTATTCAACTGAGTAGTAAAGATTAGAAGGATACATCCCAGGCTTCAGACCCAATCTGCATGTTCTTGTGAATATGTCCTGCTTACATCTTCAAGTACTACACTTGCCAATTAATGAAATAATTATCAGAAGACTGATTCATGGTACTGTAGCAGGCATGCCTCCATGCTTCTTGTACATCGGGTGCTGTCATCTCTGAAATATCATTTAGTGTCTTCCCTTTTATTTTGCTGCCAGATGATTACGATGTTGGTGGGTACTGGCTAACACTACATCAGAGAGCAGATCCCACCCCATCACCTACAATTCCTGAAGTTAATAGGGCGTTGCTGAAATTCTGAATGGTCCCACAGTGTCCATTTGCTACCAAAGTAGACCACTTGTGAACAGAAGTCTCCTTTGCATAGTTTGATGCCTAGTGTGTCGGTAATATAATGTTTTTCCCAATAGTAAAACGAAATTTGGTGTAGTCCACCATCCTTGTACCATTGTCGATGCTAAAGTGTGGCATTGTTCCAGCAGAGTTTGGCTCCTGTGTAGTTCTTTTATAAACTCTTGGATGTCCAAGTACCTTGATTGGTAGACCACATTTTACTTCTCTGCCTTCCCCCTGCCATTCAGTTCAGAGAGCAGTCCGAAGGCCCTTTCCCCAGTATGGTTTTTAGATTCGAATCCTGGTGCATATGATAACTGCTTCGATAGAATAGCCTGATGAATAGATCCGGGTACGATTTCATTCCATAAGCTGTCTCCACTAATTTTGTTCAGCACATGTTTGTGGTTGTAGCCACTCTTTGGAGATGCACAAAGAGGGGCTAGAGGCGGTTTAAAGACCAACGAGGGCATACAGTCAAACACACGTGCTCTTGGGTTTAAATGGAATAATTAAGCAGAGGGAATCCTCACCAAACTCAATGCGTCCCTTTAAAGGACTGTTTCCATCACCCACCAGAGGTGGCATGCTTCATCACTGGGGAACCTCCTCACACCATGAATTCTAGTCATGGTGCGTGCTACAACCACCTCACTGAGAGGGAAGAGCTCAGGGAATGTTTTGTATATTAAGAGGGTTTTTACTAACTACCCAATTAGTCTTTACATTTCTTTCAGAAACACGAGCGGGTCTAATGTTTCTCTCCCTGCTTTTATGTTTTTAATCCTAACAGAGGGTCACCTGAATAAAGACGTGGCGAACCATGTAGCTAGTTTTAATTCACCTCACTGTTTGCACTGTGTCCCTCACCACGCCCTCAGACTCTCATTGGGCAAGCTTTCCTCCCCCTTTTCTCCCCCTTAAAAATGGCATCAACAAAAGGTTTGCTGTGCTAAAGTCGCCATCATCCTGTCTTTCAGGAACATACAGAGCTGAATCAAAAAACGTTTTTTTTGTTTTTTTTTACCATAGTCATTTTTAATGAGAACCTTTTTATTTTTTCTTCTTTTTTTTTTTATTTTTTGGACCTACATCCAGTTTGTGGTTGGTGAAACCATAGGAGATCCAGGAAAGCTACATATTTCTGAAAGACAAAATTCAGAATTCAGTAAGGGGTCAGATGTAGATCCCTCAAGGTTTTCCCAAAGAAACGAACTAGTGAACTAAAGAAATATTGAAAAAGTGTAGGTAAAAACGGCCATTTGTGACATCATTCTCATCTGTACCTTTTTGTCACGATGGCTGATTTACAAAAGCAATACACCATAATGCCCACTAGACCCTTCGGGTTGCTGGGGATTTAAAGGGTTTGTAAATTGCCTGAGAACCAAGGTATTCAAAGCTAACAACTGAGCTGTGGCTTACAATGGTTAGTAGACCAATTCATATGGTAAAATATGTAGAGTGAAAAATGAGTATCAAGGCAACCTATGTATTTCTGAAATGAGCTCCGGATATGGAGTTTAGGAGCAGTGGTTATTTGTACATCTGTGAATTTGTGGGCATCTATTCTAGCAAGTGTTTGAGGCCATTTTTCAAAATTTAAAAAAATATTCTACTAATCTATGTTCCTGCATGTCTCCCAATAGAAATAGTGCCCTTCTTGTGACATGAAACAGCCCAAAACACAACTTTGACATATCACATTTTTCCACTGAAAGCTGACCCTTTTTTTGCCATGTGGGTAGCTGTAGATTTTGGGACCTAGATCAGTCGGCACATAAGGACACTTATGACACCTGCACATTTTTTTAAACTAGACACCAGGGGGAATCAAGAGTAGGCTGACTTGTGTGGCTCTCCCCAGATTTCCTTACTCAAACCTTTCCAATGCTCAAGGTTTGACTAAAAATACACATTTTCAACACATTTCGGTGAGGAAAAACTTCTAAAATCTGCAGGGAACCTCAAATGTCCTACCACCCAGTATTCCTCAGTCTCCCGAAAACAATTGTACCTCACTGTGGTGGTTAGTCTTGGTGCCCACAACAGCAAAGGGCCCCAAACGCAACATGGACAAATCACATTTTTCCACTGAAAACTGACTCTTTTATTTATTTTATTTTTTTACAATGTGGGTAGCTGTGGATTTTGCACCCTAGGTCATATAGCATCTACAGAAACCTAGCTAATCTGCATGTTTTTTAAACTAGACACTCAGATGAGTCAAGGGGGGATGTTTGTTTCATCGCAGTCTCCATGTAATTGTACCCATAAGCATTTGCAAGCCTCAACTCCTCTACTAAAAACGCCAATTTGCCTCAAATTTCTGAATTCAGCGACGAGACACACTTTTTCCTTCCATCCTGAATTCCCACACGTATCCCGATAAGAACTGTACCCCACGTATGTTCGTGGGCCAAGAGCCCCCCACACAAAAGGCATTAAAGGCCTACATTGAGAGATCAACAATAGGGGTAGCTCCTGGGTTGAGGCCGTGCTCTCCCACCACCCATGGAAGCATACCAACAATACATGTTTTTGAAAAGTAAGGATCCTGGAGATTCCAGGACGGTGCGACTTGCATGGATCCCACAAGGTTTTCCTATCCATAATGCCCTGCAAACCTCAAACTTTGCCTGAAATCACGCATTATCCTTACATTTGTGATGGAAAGTTCCGGAATCAGCAGAAATCTACAAACGTCCTACCACCAAGCGTTACCCCACTTGTGCCGATAACACAATTCTGCTTCATTTGTTTGGCTGTGCCTAGTGCCTGCAACAGGTATCTGCCCGTGTCGACACTGAGCATTATCCAATGCGTGCCTACTGGACCTTTACTAACTGCTTCCATGACAGTCACATGCGGCTCAGAAAGACTTTCATTCGCCTTTAGGACATTCACCGTGCTAAATCCAACTCTTTTCAGTTTGTGGATGCAGTTTCCAGGTGTCCGAGACTGCCTTTCAAGGACCACATTCCTCGGACAGTAGCTGCGATCCATAACCAGGAAACTGTTTCAGGAAGGCATTGTTGGGAAGAGGAGACTATCCCCTTTCTAACAATACCTCCCTGAAACCTGGGGAGGTATTGTGGCTCTGAAAAACCCACTGGACTGCGGAGAAAGCACTCACTGGCTCCTCCACCTCCGGTGGGGATCTGTGATATTAGCGTGCTGCGTGGAATGCTGACGTCAGATGGACGCGAGGAGGGTGGTGGCTGAAGCTGGAGAAATTCTGCTTTGCCCCCGCCCTTAAATAAAACAAAAAGGTAGCCTCCAGTGCAAACACTAGAGGTTCCTTTAAAGCCCTTCCCAATGTTGGCCCATCTCCAACAGACGTACTCTGGAGAGTGCAAGTGTAGGCCCACGCTTAAAGTTTTTAAAGATCTGACTGAAGGGAGTGATAATGAGGACATTCTGAATTCTATTAATGGGTCATTCTAAGTGTTTACACATCAAGCATATTGCTTTAAGAAGCCTGAAGTCCTACTAGCATTCCATGCAAACTAGAGACAGCAAAGGAAAAAACATAAGACTGTTGTATGTATATGGCAAAGTACTGCACATGGTAAAAGGCAAGCTTAAGGTTGTCAGTTTGTGGACGGTTCATGCATTGTGATGTAGTGCTCTTTAAGGAGGTGAGTCTTCAACTCTTTCCTAAATTGGAGCAGCCTTCGGTGGCCCTGATGAATAGGTCTGGGCTGGCAAGAGAAGATAATGGAGTCTCATCAGGATGGGGTGATGTGATCATATTTCTAAAGGGCCTGGATGAAGCTTGCTGAGGCGTGTAGGGTACCCCTAATGGGTGCCAGCTTTGAGTCTGTATGGGAATGGGCATTAGTAAAAGATCTTAACATTCTTAAGCCACTTTCTGAAAGAAATGGGTGGACTTTCCCTAGAAGAGAGAGCTTGTACAAGATCTTCTTTATTTTTTGGCAGTGTTGTCCCTGAGGGAGAGGTTAGTATCCAGGGTGAACCCAAGTGATTTGATATTCATTGAAAGTTGAGGTTTAAAGCAGTCAATGCTTCTGTCACTGAACCTAGTTTTCTAGTTGTTTGGTCTTGGTAAATAATAAGAATTCTGTCTTGTGTGGATTGAACTTCGTAAATAAAAAATCGTAAATCATACGTTCTTATATAGCGCCTTTCACCGTAAGGTCTCGAGGCGCTTGCTTTGGGAACCCGTCCTGGCTTTTCCCTGCGAGATAACCCCTAGGTGAAAGCCAGGCATCCCATCGCGGTGGGGCCATAGTGGAGATTAAGCAAGCTATTGCCCAGAGTTGCAGAGTGTGAGCCCATGATTTGAGTAGGCATCGAGTCCGTGGACATTTTGAGCTCAAGACCCTGCCGCGTTGGGAATTGAACCCTGGTCCCGGGTCTGACCTCTGCGTCCGGGTCTGCCTCCTCTAACCGGTGAGCCACACTTCTCCACTTCAGCTCTGGATAGTATGCAGGCAGTGTTTGAGGTATTGGATGTGAATCTTGATGCTGTTCTCTGCGAAAAGAGCACTATGCGGCTCCTTGTAGAGGTTGAAGATCAAAGAAGACAGGATGGGACCTTGGGGGTGGGGGGGAGGGGGGGTTGCGCTCCATACGCGATGGGAATCTTTCGTGACCATGTGAGCAAACTGGTGTCGGTTGGAAAGGTGGGGGGAGTTGTCATTTGAACTGTCCAATGCTCTCAGTTCCAGCTATACACTAAAAAAGGTATAAAATCTTATATCCTGAGTTTTTTCAATACAGATCAATTTTCATAACCAAATGACAAAACTAATTATTCTCTAGCAAAACTTATCTAATGTGCAGGTGTTAGATTTTCTTCTCAAGGAATGCCTTGAAGGGAATACTTCATATGCACAATACAACTTCATTCTTCTCTCAAAATCTTGCTTCCCTTTACCAAAAATGAAATAGAGGTGGCACTTACTGAAAATGTGCAGTCTACACCATGGAAAGTTTTGACTCCTGGGCCTAATATTTCCCTGGAAAGTTTACACCGAATAAAATAAGTGGTATGGCCGTAAACCTATAGAAAACAACATTCATATTTAATTGAAAATGAATGTGTGGGTGTTTATGTATGTGTATGTTGGCATTTATCTTCATGAATAGATATGAGAATGTTTTCACACAAGTGTGCAGTTTTCTGAGAAGCATCAGGTCATGTAAGTCTTCTATCTGAAGTGAGGAACTAAAACAGACGTTTTCTTTGCTCGTAACTGAGCTAGTGCTCAGAGGTTTGAACAAAATACTTGGTAAATCTGAAAGATATCCTTGTGGGCTTGGCAGTCTGTTTTGCAGATTGGCCTTTATGTGGAGACATTGGAAATCTGTCAGGACAAGAAGTGTTGAAGTGATGTAATTTACAGAATGTAGAGATGAGCTGTGCTTGAATTGTGAAAGGATGATTGGAGCGATAGTTTGGGGCACACTCGTCATGATGGCATTCTCATAGTCTATAAGAGATCCCACGTGCACATGCAGCTTGTTTGATATATTTTGGTCGAGTTACCTTTTGATACTATAACGAGGCCTTAGCTGGAGTTGGGAAGTTTTTTTTTGTTTGTTCAGTTTGGAACTTGAAGGCACCAGTGTTGTCAACGATTGGTTCGAAAGTGGGTGCTTGGCCAGGAGTGTGTTAACACCCACAAAAACATGACCCTGTTAAATCTGTGTTTCTATTAACGGCTGGAAATACGTGGTTCATCTAGGAGACCTTTTGAAAATTCCACATAAATGTTGAGAAGCAAAGGAGCAGAAATGAAAACCTGTTGAACACTTGAAGGGAAGGGTGTTAAGTGAGAAACCAAGTCCTTGATTGTCGATGGCCTTTTCCAGGTGTGAGTAAAGATCCCCTCCTAGTCCACTACTGGGAAAACTCTGTCGGTACCCTAGTATTTAAGAATAGCCAGAAAGAACCCCAACTCTTTTTAGGGCTAAGATCTGCTATTACTGTAATTGTAGATCATTTAACCGGGATAGCACAGTCTATACTGCTGTATTAATGGACATTCCCAAATATCATCACAGAAGGCCCCACTGTCCATGCATGCAGTAAGGGGTTGTCCCTTTGCTCATCCTCCACAGCCTTTCAAGACTGAAATAAACTCTGTGCTGGTAAACAAATTGTATGAGACCCACATTGGGTGCTGCAGCAAACCATCTTAGCCTGTCTCCATTTGTCCTCTTTCAGGTCCTGTTCCTAACTCTTGTGGAGCACCTTTATTGAGCCTGGTGTATTCACCACTAAGAGGTTGTAAACTCGTGATATGCCCCCAGAACTGTACATTCCACTGAGGCTCTGCATAAAGGGGACTGAATTATTGTATAGCTAACATCTCCTCTCAATAGTTTACCAGTGTGTGCCTTAATTGCAGAAATCTGTAAAGCTGTGTGTAGAGAGGAAAGTCTAATCCACATTCTGTGCATTTGCCATCACCTCCGGGTGCAAAGAATATTTTGGCTGAGACCAATTTGGCTTTTTCTAGGCATCAGGACTTGTCAAGAAGCGCTCGAGGCCTGTATGAGGGGAGACTCGCCACAATTGGCGACTCGCTTTGTAAAATTCATCACAGAAATTAACTCCTCGATTCAATCATCCGAGCAAGTTTGAATTTTAACCTCCCTAAGTGTCATTCCCTTGGCTTTTCTGCTTTCCCTTCCCTTTACCCAATCCATCATTTTTATTGTCTTTTTTAACAGACTTGAATTCTTCTTTTCTATTTAAAATTTCATTTTCTGGATGTGCATATTGCAATGATTTTAAATAATTGTGCAATAAAAATGTTTACTTACTTACTTATGGAGCAAAAGCTATTCCTTTAGCTCATCAGACAACCTCCTGTAGTTCCTCAACGCAAACAGCACTCAGTTCGGAGACTCCAATGTGGTCTCTTGGCCTGAAGCTAGACTTAAATGCAGAGTGAGACAGCCAAGTTCCCTGTTATAGGATACTGAAAAATCTTAAAGTTGCTATTGGACAGTGCCTGGAAAATGTTAACCCAAGCCCTCACCACCACCAGCAGACTGGACTATTGAATCACCCTTTACTCAGGGATAACCAACCATTTTGCAATAAGACTTAAGACGATCAAGAACGCAGGAGCCAGACTTATCCTCAATACCACATGACAATCCAACATCACATACCACCTTGAAACTCCACTGGCTCCTGATAGCGAAGTGTGCATACTTCAAACTCCTCTTCCACACAGGCACTGCCTACCTGAATACCTGCATTAATTTTCACCAACCTTCCAGACTCCCCCACTCTGCCGTACTCTCACTAGTACCCGCCCCACGCATACTTAAAAGCAGAGTAGGGGCTGTGCCTTCTCATACCTGGCTTCTAAAGCCTGACAGAACTCCCACAACACATCAGAACCTCCTCTCTTCCAGTCTTTCTCAAGAAGCTGAATACCTGTCGCTTTTCGAGGTAATCCTGCAGGGCTGGCCTCATTCACTGACTACTAACTCCTTGATACCTTCCTTGGTGATAAGCATGCTCTAAAAACAATATTCACATAGCATAACATATAAGCCAAATTAACAGAATAGGTATCAAATCTATCAAACAGTACAAAGGTTCCTACAGATTTTCTCACAGTAGCTCCTTGCATGCAAGCATCAAGTGTGCCTCATTGTTATATTTGCTAATCATTTCTAAATTGTCAGCAAAGGGATCCAAAACATTATCATAGGTGTAGACAGGCAAACTGATGTAGGATTGTTTCACTGGCAGCACTTTTTTGTTTTTTAAGGAGCAAGGCTGGCAGAGACCTACCCCTGTTGTGGCCACTAGTGAAGGTCCCCACTGCCAGGAGAGTGCCATAGTTGTCAGATATACTTCCTTTGTTCCTACTTTGGGACCAAAGTGGTAGCAGGCTTCCTTCATTCTTTTGCTGTTAGCAGGCATGAGAGTCTGTTTTACTCTCTAACTTTAGTCCAGTCAATATCCCTATGGAGGTCATTTAGCAGGTATTGCCATTACTGTTTTTTTGTCTCTGAGTGAGAATGGGTCGATTTTCTTATCTTAATTGTGTGGGGGATTGACTCTCCGTTGTTGGTGCTTTATCAACATTATATAAGGGACCAGTGTATATCCGCACCAGCTTGACTAAATGGCAAAATCTAAACTTAGTTTTATTGTTGTGTTTCTGTTGGCAGATCTTAAATGCTGCTTACCATGTTGAAGTGACATTCCACTCTGGCTCTTCCATTTCCACACTGGTATGGGAACAGATAAAAAAGGTAAGAAAATACTTAAGCGCTGGGGAGCAATGCCGTCATCGATGGATGGAAGTTTCTCATCAGTTATATACAGGTGAACTCCCAATTGAAAATAAATTGGGCTACCTCAAAATTTACTAAATGGCATTTTCTTCACTCCGCTTTATTTAATTTTGGATCGCACTAAAATCCAATTAAAGAAAATGTTCTATATGTATTACCACTGTACATATGTTCATGTTAATTATTGTAGCTTAATGGCCAGAGCTCCTGACTTTGGAACTGGGGAACCAGGTTTGCGTCCTAGCTTTGGTTTAACATCCTGTGATTCCAGGCAAATCATTTAATCTTTCCATGCCTTAAAAAAATCTTCATCTTTGTGCGCCTGAAAAAATTAAAATGAATCTGACCCCGTTTGTAATGTAATTTGGTGCTCCTGTAAAGCACTTTAATGCCCTGAGGCCATGTTCGCATTTAATAAAACTGTGACATAAATATCACTTTGGATTGTTTTGTGGATGGTGGCAAAATTTGATATTTCTAAATGAGCGAAGTCCAGAAAGTGCAGTAATGTCTATATTAATGTTGATAAAACTAGCATTTGAACACTCAAATACTCCAGTTAAGCAAACTCTATTGAACACAGTGGAGCACCAGTAACTGTGTAGTTGTGTTGCCTGATCATTCACAAGTTCTTTCCCTGTTGCTCTCTTGCTGTCAGTGAGTGAGATCAACATCTCCTCTAGCATTCATTTGGTGACAAAAGCTAGGAGTAGATTAGTTTTTTGTTCATGTCAAGAGGCTCCTGATCATTGGTGCTTAAACAATTTTTAGAGTGGGGTCGCTGCTATCAATGTTATGTGATTGAAATCACAGGGATTGTGAATCTTCCAACCGTCACACAAATAACCAGTGTAGCAAATGTATTCAACAGGAGGGCGGTAAGGGTGTATTATGTAGCTGGTCATGCATTTTGGAGCTCAATGTTGCAAATATTTTGCTGAAGTATTGTGTGGTAATGCAACAGCATTTAGAGACAGCACATTTTCCATTGAAATGGTGACTACATTTGCGCAGACATACTAGGTCACTGATAGAACATTATAGAGTACAAATGATAATGTGTGGAAACTGGGTTTCAGCGAAAGTGCATAATTTGCGCATCACTAAAGTATCCTGATTTGTTTGACCCTATTAAGAACTTTGTTAGTAGCATGTCTAGCTGTAGATACACATGCTATGAATACTTCTGCTATCTAGTTTTGGACGTATGCAAATTGTTTTTCTTAAAGTCTTTTCGAATCATGAGGTACTGTGACTGCACCTATTGCTGGTAATACCCATGGGCATCGACTCCATTGTTATATATAGAACCAAGTCCCGTGCACACGTATAAGGGTGATGGTTTAAGTGTGAAAACCAAAATTAAAGAACTTTTCTTGCAGAAATTATGAAGGTCGACATCAGAAGTATCTTAATGGGGATTTTTATATCAATCCAGATCAATATAGAAAAAAAAACAGCCGACACGTGTTTCGTCACAACGTGGTACGATTGTGACTCTTCAGGGCTGTATTGCGGAAAAATGTCATGAAAATCCCAGTACCGGTGATAATTCCGACCCGGTAGCGACACGGGTTGCTCAAAAGTAAAGTTTAGAAAGTTACAGGTGGTCCTTCCCGGTGTCTCAATAGTTAGAGACACGAGCGAACGGACGTGTAAGTCCGTATCAAAAGGAGATCTATGCTCCTGGTTCCGGCGTGTAGAGTTTGCGTCGCTACCGGGTCGGAATTATCACCGTTACTGCGGTTTTCATGACATTTTGACATAATACAGCCCTGAAGAGTCACAATTGTACCATGTTGTGATGAAACACGTGTCAGCTGCTTTTTCTTTCTGTATTGATCTGGATTGATATAAAAATCCCCATTAAGATACTCCTGATGTTGACCGTCATCATTTCTGCAAGTAAAATTCTTTAATTTTGTTTTTCACACTAAAACCATCACCCTTATACGTGTGCACAGGACTTCGTTCTATATATAATAATGGAGTCGATGTCCATGGGTGTTACCAGCAATAGGTGGAGTCCCAGTACCTCATGACTCGAAAAGACTTTTCCAGGGTAATGGTCCCATTACCCTGGAAATTGAGCCGCGAACTCTACACGCCAGAACCAGGACCATAGATCTCCTTTTGATACGGACTTACACGTCCGTTCGCTCGTGTCTCTTTAACTATTGAGACACCGGGAAGGACCACCTTTAACTTTCCCGACTTTACTTTTGAGCAACCCGTGTCGCTACCGGGTCGGAATTATCACCGGTACTGCGATTTTCATGACATTTTGCCACAATACAGCCCTGAAAAGGGACAATTGTACCACGTTATGATGAAACACGTGTCGGCTGGTTTTTTCTTACTGTATTGATCTGCATTGATATAAAAATCCCCATTAAGATACTCCTGATGTTGACCTTCATAATTTCTGCAAGAAAAGTTCTTTAATTTTGGTGTTCACACTAAAACCATCACCCTTATACGTTTGCACAGGACTTGGTTCTATATTCACTGTGTAGGTCTTGACTTACACACTTGCAGGGGTTGTTTTGTTTGGGTTTGTTCCCCCTGACCGGTCAGCACCGTGCTTATTCATCTGCATCTTAGACTCCTTGCGTACTTGCTAGAGCGCCATTTCTTTCTGTCCTTAATCTAAACCCTCCACCAATACAATCCATTGTTATATAGTTTTTGTCACTGCCGTCGAGTTCAGATGTGTCCCTTTGAGATCCGGAACAATGCAGCATGGTGTTTTTACCAGATCCACTCAAATCCGTTCCTCACTGAAAGTCTGCAATCACGCATTTGGTTTCTCTTACCTCGTACTCTGTTCAACTCATTTTCGTCTCTGGGAGCACTCTTTGATGCTCGCCAGGGAACTGGCCCCCTCAGGCCTTCTTCGCAATCTTGACGTACAAAACGTTCTTGTGATGGTAATGACTCCCTTTTAGTCTGTAACCTTGGTTTATCTTTGGACAATCAAGAGGACTCCTGCGCATCCTGTCTCGCATTCCGTAATAACAGGACCCTCCAAAACCGTCAAGGTTATCTCTTCACCTCTGCCACCATGGTGCACTGCCAGCAGGAGAACACAGCAGGAGAACACCCCCTGACCTCTTTTGGGACCAAGATACCGATGGCGACCCACAGCAGGAGGTCACTGGCGGCAAGGTAGAGGAGCTCTCATCGGGCGAGAATTTCGGTTCCGACGTGGAGAAGAACGGTAGTCCAAAGTTGTGGCAGTGAGTACTACCACCCAACAGACTGTTCCTCGCCACCATTTACCTCCTCGAGAGGTCAACGCCTTGAACTCCCAAAGCACTCTGGAGGCCTCTGGGTCACCACTGCTGGAAGGCCATGGTAGGCACTGACTGGAGGGTTCAGACTTGATTCTGGCACATATTTGGATGCCGAGGATCGCCTCTAACCCTCCCCCATCCCGCTTGGCAGCTGCATTGGCTCCAGCCCCGAGATTTGCCTCGAGACCTGTTTCGGAGCAGAGTATTTCAGATTCGAAAACCAGTTTGGCGCTTCACGGGCCTCAAAAAACCAGCCCCTCTGAAGAGGGCACCAACGACACCTGCCTATTTTTCTGCCTCAGAGTATTTTTAACAGCCAGTGTTTCAGCGTCTCCTTGAGGAGCCTGACTCCAGACAACATCTCAGCCACATTCAACCTGGTACCAATCTGATCTTTTTTAAATCTCCTGACAGGCCCAAAGATTCTGTTCCTCCCTAGGGAAAATAGAATTTTGAAGTCATTCAGCAGGCCTTCAGAGCTGATGCTGAATGAGCATCTGCGCCACGACAAGGGCACTTCTCTTCCACCACTACCTTCCCCACCTGCTCCTCCTCCTCCACCCACTCCCACTTCTCCTTGTCTGCCTCCTGCATCACTAACACTAGGCCCACCTCTCCATTACCATCTGTAAACCCTATGCCACACTCACCACAGGGATCTCTTTCTTAGGGGAGTGGGGAAAGTCCAAGGTCTCCTATGACCCGTTCTGCCTGCCTTATGATACACACCCACATGTAAGGATGACTACGATGTAGAACCCCTAGCAGATAAGGACTCTGATTTGTATCTGGCTAAGCCGGCATCCCTGGATAACACCACTTCATATTGTGAAGTGCTCCATTATGTAGCCACCTACCACAAGAAGGAAACGTGCAAGCAACCTGAAGAGAAGGACTTCCTAATGGAGACACTTTCCTCCACATGATTCCAATGCAGTTCTAGCCCATGCTGAAGGGTGTACTTCGGCCCATGCATGACCTCTTTAAAGAGCCAGTAAAGGCATATGTTGTCATCCCCACAGTTGATAAAAAAATACAAGGGCTCCCACTCTGACCCCGCTTTTATCAGGGTGTGTTGATCAGATACTTACTCTATGCAGCATCCTAGGACAGTGCATTGAGTGGCAGAGATCGATATACATCAACTTCATTGTTTGTGAGAAAGCCTTTGACAGTATCCACTGGGACAGCCTCTGGCGCATACCGAGAGCCGATGGCATACAGCAGCTGATAGTTCACCTTATCAAGAGCTTATATGATCATTTGACCTGCAAGGTTGGCGATAGTGTGGTTAGCTTCGAAGTCAAGACTAGTGTGAGACATGGTTATGTGATGTCCGTGTTGCTCTAAAATCTAGTAATCGACTAGGACAATTGCGACACACCACTGAAGACCAAGCCAGAGTCATCAAATAGGCCTTAGTCTCTACAGTGGAGGAGCTTAACTATGCACATGACCTCCCCTTATTCTCTCATACACACCAGCATATGCAGGAAAAGATATCTTATCTGCAAAGCAATTGGGCCTGAAAATGACTACGAAGAAATCAGAAGTAATCCCACTCAATAGCCCAAGCCCAGCACCAATCAAGGTGAATGGAGAGGTTTTAGCCATGACTGAAAAGTTCTCCTAACTAGGCAGTGCATCAGTCATGATGTAGGGGCAGGCAGTGACGTCAAGAATAGACTAAACAAAAGCCAGGAATGCCTTCAGGATGCTGAACAATGTGTGGAGGTCACCTTACTAGAGCACCAACATCAAATGAGGCTTTACCAGAGCTGTTCTCTGTCTACACTCTTTTAAGGATCTGAATGCTGGCATATAACAAAAGGGACGTGCTGTAATTTTGATGGCATGCCATCGCCGTAGTGCCCAGTGGAATCTTGGTTTGGGATGGAATTCCATGGAGCCTAGGGAGACAGGTGGGCATGAGCAGGCGAGGGAGCTTCATGCTTGAGGCTGATAAAAATAAAGCTGCATTAAATAGCTTAGAGGAGTAGAGCAGCATCATTACAATTTGGCGATGATCGTCTGTTATGCCGTGCTTCAGCCACAGTGAGGTCGAATCCAGAGGGTAAATCACAAAATCTCCAGCCTCTTGACATTGTGCGAGGACATCACCAAACTATCCGCCTTCAACATCAATAACCTGAGAAGAATCTTGTGCAATTTCTGGTTCTAACCCATCTCCAACCAGGAACTGCTCACCAAATGCATGCAAGAAAGAAAGCATGGACACCATTGACATCAGAAAAAGATAAATATGGATAGGACACACCATCAGAAGAAAACAAGACTCCATCACAAGAACAGCTCGCCACTTGAAGGCAGGCCAACAAATAACTGTAGTCGAACTGTTTAAACATAAACGAAAACTGAACCACAGCTTGGACACTGTACAGAAACTTGACTGAGACACACCAAAGTGAAGGTCCTTAGTTGCTGCCATACATGTCAGTCGTCAAAACGGACAGTCAGTCAGTCTAGGTGGTTATGAAGGGGTTAAAAAATAAGCATATGCGAACTGTTGGTGTCAGATATGTTCTGATGGGCATTTAAAAGGATACTAGTCAATCCTGATTGGCTGACCACAACCCTGAACAATATGTTGTTGCAGCCATTACAGAACTACAGAAGTAGGTATGGCAAGAACATACTGACCCCAGGGGGCCTGTGGAGGGAGGTTCCATGGGGATAGGCCTTGATTGGCTGGCCACAGCATGGACAACCTGTTATGGTAACCGTTCTAGGACTTGGACATGGTTCCCACTGAAATGCATTGTGACAAATGCCAGGTTTTGAGGGTCACAAAAAGGAGCACACATATAGGGTGATAACAGATTTTAGCCACACTAGAAATCATCTGTTGATACTAATTTTAGGAATTGTTATGTGCTTCAAGGTGATTTTACCCTATGAAAAAATGCTGACTCCCTACTGGGATTTGATGAATTATGTTTGAAAGAAAACTATTTTCTCTCATGATTACTTAAAAGACGTTATGGAAGGTGCTAGACGGTAAAATGCGAATGCATTTTCGAGAAGTACACACTATATTTCTAACCCTCGTGAGAAAAGTCTTATATTCTGAGAGAAACCTGTTCTTTCAACAGCAGCCTGTCTGCTGATTCCCCAATGTGCTACTGCAGCTGTCCATGTTCTTATAACGAGCCCCTAGAGCACTAACATTCTCTGTTCATGACAAAACTGTGGCACACTTGGAGCCATCGTGATGGAATCAAAGTTGTAAAACTTGAAGCATTTACTTTAGAAATGAACAAAAATTAGGGGATTTGTTTTGCCATAAAAATGATGGTTAGTGCATTAGAAAGCTAAAATAAAGAGCACATTTTCCAGGAGTTCTTGCATATCCTTCTCGTCCATTTCAGTAAAGCATTCCAACTTGCAGGGTGAAATATGCACTTCCAACAACATTAATAGCTACTCACGTAACTCCATAGTAATCAGCTGCAGTTTCGCCACAATGTTCTAATGAACAACTATATCACTAACGTTCTGTATTACTGACAAAAAGTGTGCCTTGCCTAAAGCCCTCTTGATGGAATCTAAGCTGTTTAAACTGAAAGCATTTCCTACTGAGGATACTGCAGAAGATTTGGAAAACTTAAGGCATTTTTTGTTAGCAAAGAAATAATGGCTCACGCTCTAGAAAGCTAAAATGAGGACATGTTTTCTCAAATATCATCCTCATCCATTTCTGTAAAACATTCTGGCATGCAAACTAAAACGTTCGCTCAACACCAGCAACAGTCTGCCAGTTGACTCCCTAGTAATCCACTGCAGCGTCAACTCAATTTGTTGGAATAGTTGCTATTGAATTTAAAGTCTATCCTGAAGACCAGGCTGATGTAAATGAGTACTCTGATGTTCATGCAGGCATGACACTAGAGGTGTCAAAATGCGAGGGGAGGTGAGGCTTTTTAGTAATCTGAGGCATGCTGTCTATTTGAAGGAGCTCCGAGCTAGTTTGAGAGGTCTACATAAGTACAGTACCCTCTTTCCACATCTGTTTACAGTGCAGCTGCTCACAGAAACAATTCTGCGGACCATAGTGACCTTCAAAAAGAAAACTTGGCACACTCTGGAGCTCTTCTTTCAATGCTTATTTTAAAATCACCAAATGTTGCCCTTCACATAATGAGACCACGCAATATGGTACAACTGAATAAAATAAAACTCATGCTGCTGCTGTTATAAATTGAAATTGAGACGTGTATGCGCTTGTACACTTCTTACATGTGATGTCGACCAGCCGGCATACAGCCAGTTGACTGAAATGTGAGAAGCAGTCTCAGGGTGCTTACGCATGAACGCTGTAATGTGAATCACATGCACACATTGTAGTAAATGATTGCTGTCATCCCACGGAGTTTAATTGCATCAATTGCATCATGTACAGCTTGAATGCCTTACTCCTGGTGAACGGACTACCAATCCCATAGTTCAGTGTGGCGGTCAAATAACAGTCACAAGATCATGGGCCGTTTCATACGAAAGTTCATTAGGGAGCTCCAGAGTGCCGGTGCCAATAGTCAAAATATTAAAGCAGAGAGCAACAAAACAGTCTGTAAATGGTCAAATTATCATAATGTACACAGTAACAAGCAGCACTCGATAACGAAGTCAAAATGAACAAAACCACGAGGTTGGATGGGATCAATCAACAAAAAATACTATTGACAAACATTCCTCACCGCCTCGGCATAGGCGTCCGCGGTGCCCAGTCACCGTAGTGCGCCAGTCTCCTGTGCAAGGCTTTTCTAGACTTGGGAACCAAGGCCCCGTACTGGCAGTTGTCAAAAACTGTCCGCTGCAGAATCCTTGCATCTCCTCTGCTGTCATCCTTGTTCCTCATCCTGGCGCACACTCCGGGGGCTCCAGTACTAGCATTCCCATACTGCTCCAAAAAACTGCGGTCAATGAACATCGCAGAGCGTTGTGGTTTCTGCAATAAGGGTGAGAACAGTCCTGCTACACTCGCAGCCTTACAGAAACCCAAGTAATTTATTTCAATGTAGAACCGGCAACCGCTATTACTAAAGACTTACCTTGTGAAAGAACTCTAAGTTCCAGGATGCAATGTGCAGACATGCCCAGCGGGCGAGATTTAAAAAACTGTTACTTTGAGTTGCGGCATCTATCTATATCTATCTATCTATCTCTATCTTTCTATCTATCTATTCCTAGATCACTCAGTCAACTATAATTTGCTTGCACCTCCGCCATGCACTGCTTTGACTTCACATATATTACATCACTCATGAAGTCACTTGAACCTTGAAAAACTCCTAAATGTGTGTTGCACTACTGCAAGGCCTACCTCTCCCATAGGATAACATTGAGTTGCCTTATTACATTTGATAAATGAGAAATTGTGTTTGACAGCAGGTAGGAAAGTCAGGTTTTGTGTCTTCTGAATTGTAATTTAAACCCCTCTTTTATTGTAAAGTCGGATTTCTTGTCCTAACCATTTGGTTTCTGCAGCCTTTTCCTGGGTCACATGATTGTATAATTGGCAGATGGCCTATGTGTATTCCTCACCGACAGCATCACAAAGGATGGCCTCTTACTTGAGGAGGGGTGTCAATGTTGTCACCTACCACACTACCACTTCAAAGGCACTGGCTCAGCTCACACCCAAAGAACTCCACACTAGGCTATTGTGCCCCTAGACACACTGGGACCAGGGCAGGGAGACAGGGAATTCCAGACACCTTTGAAGGGGGGCAGGGGGGGCTCCAGAAGCTTCTCCCACGTTAAAGTGGGCACCTGGTATAAAAAGGGAACTCTCAAACCCACTCTTTTCAGTACGCTGCTGGACCTGAGGATACTACAGAAGGGCGCCTTGCTGCTTGAGGCCTGCCCTGGTGTTTAACGAATGCGTGACCTGCACCCTTAATCCCAGGCTGAAGTGACTCCAAGGCTCAGCTGGATGACCTCTTGTTTGAGCTACACTCAGATAACAAGCTCCACATAACTCCCTGCATCTGACCTGCTGCCTGGACCTGAAATTGGACCTGCAACAAGACCTATTTGAGACCTGCTGGCCTCCGTTGTAGTGAGTCCTGATCCCTAAAAGAGGCCACCCAGGTCCTGGATCCTTGGTGTGGCATTAGTTAAGCCCTCCTTGAAGAAAAGGTGACTTCCTGAAGTTTTGGTCTCTGCACAACTGGCCTGTTCATGCCAAGATCTTGCTACCCACGCCAGCGTGAAACTTCAGACAACCCGACTTGTCGAGTTATGACTTCCAGCGACGCCGCCGTTGCGAAATCTGCCCTTTGTGCTACAGCATCGACAGCTGGCAGTGACAGCCTCCGCAAAGCTCCAGCGATGACTGTCCGCGATGCAGACAGAATCTTCATGCAACAGCAGAACACCTGTCTCACCTTACCAGAGTTATACAGGCACTGAAAAGCAGTGGACTAACCATAAATGCGGCCAAAAGCAGATTAGCAGCTCGCTCAGTAAAATATTTAGGATAACTTCTGGGAGAAGGGTATATAAAACCGCAGGAAGAAAAAATAGCAGCCATCACCTCTATCCCATTTTCCCATGCAAAGATAGAATTGAGAGCATTTCTTGGGGTTCTAGGGTATTGTAGAAGGTTTATACCCAATTTCTCACAACTGGCTTCACCCATGACCGATCTATTAAAAAAAGTGACAAAGCCCGAACAAACTGAGGCACCCCTCTCCTGCCCTTAAAAAAGCCTTTATGCAGTTAACACATTTCCTCACTTCCCGACCGGTCCTACTCAGTCCGGACTATTCGTGGCCTTTCGTGTTAAAAACGGGCGCTGGCTTGGGCGCAGTGTTATCTCAGATAGACTCCCAGGGGCACGAGAGACCTATACTGTATATAAGCCGAAAACTGTTCCCACAGTAGAAAAGATACGCTGTCATCGAAAAAGAAGCCCTCGCCATCAATTGGGCAGTAGAAACCCTTAGGTATTACTTAGAGGGCCGAGAATTCACCCTATATACAGATCATGCCCCACTAGAATGGTTGTCTAAAAATAAAGGACACAACAATACCGATTCCGGACTCCTCATCGAAAAGGAAAAGAACAAACAAATACTGATTACCTATCCATCATTCGTCATCACTGCCCACCTGGAGAGGAAGAAACCTGCAGAGGAGTCTCAAGCACAAGCACCACCCAGAAACCAACATCCACGGAGTCTCACCTGTGTTTTTCTTTATTTGCATTGTGTTTTGGAATAAATATGCCAACATAGATCCACGCATAAGACCTCCTAGCTTCTTTTTCCGCCCGTCCCTCTCACAGTAACTTTTTCCAGGGGCACTAACCTGGTCCCTGTATCCAGCCCGTGCTCCATTGCTGTTGGCCTGAATTTGCAACCAGATAAGCACGAGTGGCACTTTGTGGTTTTAAACGTTATACTTACCATACATTTTTTGAAGTCTATATCTTTGGTTAAACCGTTTGGGTTTTTATTGTTTTGATAAATTGGTGTGCGATTATTTTTTTTTTGTGTGTGTTTTCATTTTTACTGTCTGGGTGTTGCATAAATGCTTTATACGTTTCCTCCTAGTTAAGCATGGGCGAATTCTTGCCAAGCTACCAGAGAGTGAATCACAGGTTAATGTAAAGACTTTTCTTGGCTAACCCTGAGAAGGATTGTGACTGTTGCCTGTGTAGGGTTTCTACGAACAACCTAATGTCTCCCCTTACCTCTCCCCCACACCTCATCCTGGCTGCTTATTAAATTTCATGATAAGTATTTAGAGGTAGTCTTATGTCTGCATTTAGCACTAAATCATTGACAGTCAAAGAAATCATTTTGAGCATTGCCGGTTAGGAATCTGATCGGGTGGTGATTAGGGAGAGAATAATAAGAAAGGAAGGAAACCTTTGGAAAAGTGTGGATGGGAAAGATTTTTGGCAAAAAATAATAATCATAAAGTGGGTTCCCTGTAGGAGATCATGAATTGTTTGTTGGTTCTTCTAATGTACTTCTGTCATGACTGCCGTCAGTAATTTTATTTCCCACCCTCTATTCTCTTCACATATCATTTCTCTTCTAATTACATCCCATAAACTGATTGCAGTATCGACTCCTTATGTTTTTCCCACTCTTCCTTTTTATAGATATTTCAGCGTGTCTCATGGGTGAACCCGCACACCATCACACCTGAATGGAAGAGGAAAGTTGCTCAGGATGCGATTGACAGCCTTAGTGCCTCAAAGCTGGCCAAGAACATCTGTAGCCAGCTGCGGACGCGGCTGAACAGCTCCCACGCAGCCTTTGCGGCCTCTTTACAGCAGGTGAGTACTCCTGGGCATGCCGAGAAGGGCTGCAGTCCTAGGCCGGTCAATAAATAGGTGCCTAGCATGGGGGCAGTTCTGCTGCTTTCAGTAGTGCATCAGCTTGGACCTACAGGGAATGCAGAAGCGTATTGTCTTAAGATGTGTAAAACTAAACTATGGTCTCGCTGAATGGATTAAACGGCAGTGATTAAGGAGCATGTGGACGCTAGGCCCTCGGGGCAACACGGAGACTTCATACGTGTAAACTTTGTATGCTTGGTATATTTGTATACAGTACCGTATCTGTACTGACACACCAGACTACTCTAGAACACATGGCTTTGCAAACTAGTTGTGATTAACTCTTGGTTTGTCATGCAGAATACTCTGCTGTTTTAGTCTGGTTATTATGTAGATTTGCAGATTCCGGGTAGTGCTTTATTTATAGGGCCCGGATCCCCCAGCATGCTCCTCGCCCGCCAAGACAGTTGGTACAACCCACCATCAAAATCAAAAATCAGAGAAAGGGTGGATGTAAAACGGCTATGTTTAATTATCAACATTCATAAACATGACTAAACAATACATATTAAAATTGATAAAATCAATAAAACATTTTTAATATTGACATTCAAAGTTTTCTCAGTTATACTAGTTACTTTTCCCCCAGCACTAAGGGGCCCTCTGGCTTGCATCTCCAAATCTGAGCACCCCGCGCAAGGCGCAACCCACCTGCGTCCTTGAGTGAGTGATGGGCCCCTGCCCTCTGGTCCTTGTCCGCCATATCCGGGGCCCACCCCTCGACCATTAGGCTGCCCAGGATCCCAGGAGGCTCGTAATCTGGTGCCCTTGCCTCCCCAGACGGTGACCACATTCTCCCTGCGGAGAGCTTACCGTCTATCCCCTCAGTGCTGGCCTAGGGAGAACGCAAGGAGGACTCCCGTTCACTCTGTAAGTCCATGTCAATGTTCTAAGGCCTCTTTACCGCCACAAGGGTGACCAGGGCCCCCAGGTCCGTCACCCTCCCCACTACCAAATAAGTTCTGCACAAAATACCATATTCCTCTGATCCATACGTCTGTGACCATGTCTGATAGATGCACGCCATCCTAGTGAAACTTAAGATCTCCCGTGATCATCCGGTGTGGGATATGACACAAGCGGCTAATGTTGCCGCCCCAATCCCAGCCCGGCTAAAGCCATTCCCAAAACTGCCTTGAATTGGTACTGTCACACGCAGTCCCCATGCTCGTGTATGAACAGGGCCTGCCCCATCTCAGCAGGGCGAATGGCCAAATATGACTGCATCAGAGCCACCGGGCTGAGAGTTACACTGGGTGCAGGACACAGATGGATTGTTGCCCCCTTCCCCATCTGGTCAGTTTTAGATTTCGTTAAAGTCACTTCCAAACCCCCTGGGGTAATCTTGGTGTCATCAAATTGAAGGCCCCCCGACTGGTCAGATCTGGAAGTCCCTACAATTTCCCCCAACCGGAACGCCCCATAGAAGGCCAGGGAAAAAAACGCCCCAAATAAAGTGCTCTCAAATGACAAGCTGCAAACCCTAGGAAGGGACTCCAGGATGTCACCCAGTGTTATAATATCTAAAGGCCTCCGGCAATCCCTTTTGGGCCCCTCCAACCTGGCCCACCCAGACAGGGCTTTCTTAACCACAAAGGATGCGCCCGGGTCGCGCACGCCCGCGAGTTTAGCGAAAAAACCCACTGCCGTCACATGAGCCCGAGCATAAGAGACTGGCCTACCCTGATCCCTCAGCCTTTGCAAGAAACTGTGTATCGCATCAGCAGAAAACAAGCCTGTTATACCAGCTTTCTTTTTTTTTTTTTTTTATAAAACCTTTATTGTGTATCATAGGCATACAGATACGGGCCCACAACCGTTCTGGCCGGCCTCGAAATCGATCAATAGCGCAAAACACAGGATCGAAACAGCCCAGCAGTCTCAGAGACGAAAAACAACAACCAGAGCACGACGTATGGGAAAGGGGACCGCTGGGTACAGGATAAAGCAGGTTGATTTTAAAAGTTTTTAAAGGAAAAGGATCAGGCGCATTCAATCCACCGAGGGCACATAGCGGGCAATGATCACAGCAAATTGTAGACAAAACGAAGGATGGCAACCAAAAATTCAGCATAAAAAGACAGGTATCGGGAAAATAGCATACATTCACAGTACCCACTGGTCATTGCCCGCCCCATGAACGTGGAACATCTCATCCCATGTTAGAATAAATCCAACAACAGAAACAATAAGCAGCGCTATACCTAGCCACCATGCTGACCCAAGAGAAGAAAAGAAAAGAAAAGGAACCAAGAAAAAGCGGAGAAAAAAGGCCCATAGAAACAGAAACGAAAACAAAAAACCCTCCCCCCAACCCCCCACCCTACACGCATGCTGAGGCTACGGCCTACCCCCCCCTAGCAGTGTGTCTGTCGCCCGAGAAACGAAACCCGAAATTTAGCTTCAGAAAAAGGGAAAAAGAGAAAAGAAAAAGAGGTAATATAATACCGGAGGAGGGCAAACCCAACAGGCTCCCGGTCTCCCTACCGTTAGCGTCATCGCCACCCCAAAGGAAACAATCAACTATTACAGACTCTTAGTACCAAGAATATGGGGGCGAAACATCACATAGTGCGCCATTAAGCATGTGCAGGAACTTGCCAATCCGCATCCCCTCCAGCCCCACAGACATCAAACTCTAGCGGAAAACCCTTAGCCCTGGCCTCGTTTCGCAAGGCCCCCGTGCAATGTCCACAAAGGAGAAGCCGCTTCAGCAAACAAAAGAAGACAAAATGTCCACGCCTGGTCTGGGCGCAACTCGCCAGCACAAAATGGACGCCGCCGGCCACGGACAGAGTCTCCTCCAGTATAGACGATCACTCCCTGATTCAAGTCCGAAAAAGCATACCACCGCAAAGGCACCAGGGCGAGGGAGGAGGCGGCAGACATAAGCGGCAACAATAGCTGAACAGGCGCCCGGGCCGTCGGCAGTGCTGTAGCAGACGGGGACACCGTCAAATGATGGGAAAGGCGTCCTCCATTACCATTAAAACATGTAGGCAGTCCGTCCCAGACACAAACACTGTCCAGGATCATACATTCCCCTCCAGATCCAAGCAAAACCACAGGATCCTCTTCAAACATAGGTGGGGGCAATTCCTCGCAAGTCTGGAGAGCATCCGAGCGCAGTTTCCCCGTGCGACCGCAATATCGTCAAGCCTTTCACCAAGCGCCCGGCAGCCTTCACTCCACGCAGACTGTCATTCAGGGCGGCAAGGATGTCTCTGCAGGATAGCACAGGCTGGAGCCCCCACATCGGAGAGTCACTCGGTGCCGCACACTCGACCTCACGTAGCACCGCAATAGACAAGGGGTAATACCCCATCTCGTGCAGGCACCCGTCGGGCACTACCAGCTGGGCAGGAGAACAAAGGCTGGGTGGGGAGAGGACCGGTTCAGGCAGATTGCTGCTGGAATATCGAGGGCTTCCAAAATGTGGACCCAGACCGCAATCCGTGGCAGTGGCCATCTCAGTTTCGGACCAGTCACAGGCTTATGCACGGGAGCGTACAATTATAGCCGGGCAGGGCAGTAAACAAAGCCGAGAGTCTCACCTCTCGGACTCTGCAGCCAGGATCAAGTCCACCGAGCCCTCTAGCCGAGGGCGCACGCAAGCCGCACCATGCGATTGCCGGGGGCACCCTCAAAGGACCGCTCTGGAGCCGCTGCTACCCGGTGGGCCGACTCCGCCCAGGTTCCGCCGGCCGCCGCCGAAGAGTCAGTGCCCGGCCATGTTTGGCAGCCCAGGGCTCGGCACAGGGTCGCAGAAGGCTGCCGGTAGACTCCACCAATATGTCCGTCTGCGAGGCCGGTAGAGACACCGGAATCGCGCATGCAGCATCCGCGCGCCTTCACCTTCGCCCCGCCACCATTTAATATCGAAATTGTGTCCAGGATAGTCTGGCAGGGCTCAGAGGCATACGGAGCCGGGAGCTTACACGTCCGTGTCGATCGCCATCTTGGCTCCTCTCCTGTTATACCAGCTTTCTGCACAAAACATCCTGTAAGACGTGAATTGCTGTTGGTATGATCTCCTAGTGCGATCACACAGTGAGGCACCTACCAGCCTCCACAGTGATGTTGGGAACCCTGTCATCTGCTCCTCCGCCTGCGGGTGATATCTCCGGAAATCCTGTAACTTGGAACGAGACAAAGCATCAGCAGCTTGATTGTCCACCCCTGGTATATGTGCCGCTTTGAACAGCAGATTCAGCCTCAAGCAGACCAACACCAAATGCTTCAATAATCTCAGAACATGCTTACATGTCGCTCCCTGCCTGTTTATTGCTTCCACCACCGCCATGTTGTTTGACCAGAATACCACTGACTTATTCTCAAAGTGCTCCGCCCACACAGTCACTGCCACTATAATTGGCAATAACTCCAAGAAGGCTATGTTTCTAGTCAAACCACTCTCATGCCGCTCCACTGGCCACTCAGCCCTGCACCAATGAGACCCTAGAATAGCGCCAAAGCCAGTGCTGCCTGCTGAGTCTGCGAGTAAGCCCAGCTCCATACTTGACACCGGCGGTGCTGGCCACACCACTTTCCCAAAGAAGTTGCTCAAGAAGCTGCGCCATGCTCTCAAATCCTCCTTCACCTCTGCCTGGAAGCACACATGGTGATGCTTGTGGGTTAATCCCACCATTGCCCTAGCTAGGGACCTTGAGAAGGGGCACCCCATCTGGATGATACGAAGGGCGAAATTGAGTTGGCCCACCAACGCCTCGGGTGTAGATGCCCCTCCCCCCGTCCTCACTGTTGGTGTAGTCATAATGGTTGGTTGTATTTCTGATGTTACAGGCTCCGTGGGGTTAGGCCCTGGTACCAACCCCATCAGTGCTCCCCTGATTTCCGCTAGAATGATTCCCTGGGACCAGTTGTGAAGGTGCCATAACCCCTGGCATGGACAATGTAGAGGTGCTAGGTACAGGCTGCCCTTCAAGCACTGGCTGTGGGGGCAGTCCTGGTAATGTTAAGGGGGCCTGTGATCTCAGGAACTGGCAGCGGGGGGACCCTTGATGTTAGCGCGGCCTCCTGTACTACCCCCTGCCTCTCCTGACCCTTGCCCCTCTTATTCCTGTTTGCCCCACCATTGCCCTCGCCCCTTCCTTTGTGTTGTTGCGTCCTAGGCTTCTTGACTAAGGGGGGGAAAGCTGCTTTGGGAGGAACCACATTCCTACCGGGTGGTCCACTAGGCCAGTCTCCACTGGCTGCTCCTCATCAGACACTGGGGTCTGCCCCCCCCAGATCATCGTCACTCTCCTCTTCATCCCTGCTAAGTTTAGCTAAAACCAATTTGAGTAGCTGCGCAATTTCAGGCTCCTTGTCCTTCCTCTTGTGGCTACGACCCCTTGCTGGCATAATGTCACCTGAGGTGCCCTATCAGCGCTTCCCCTAGCCGGCCCACCCTGATTATTCACCCCAAGTGTTCTAACCGCCGCCCTAGTTCCAGTAAACACTAACTGCTGTTAGCTTCCTGCTGGAGGCCGAAAAAACAGCTGTGACCCCCGTGTGACCTTGCTAATCAGTGCTGCTCGCCTTGCCCCGCAAATGCGCCTACCTGCACTGCACGTGTAACCCCCCCAAACACCCCCCAATGTACTTATGTACCACCCCTCAATGTGACCGTTACACTATATGCCCCCAAGGTTTTGTACCGGACTCTCCAAACCTTTACCAAACCCATGGCTTCTGAGAGTCCTGATATTATCATCGCAACAATTATGCGATGATGTCTCTCTCTACTTCACCAACAAGATTGACAGGATCTACGATAAAATCATTGACTCAAGCCTTTCCATGGGCTGGCCCTTGGTGCCATCTCAGGAAAGTAGGGGTACTAAGTCCATCATGACTGCAATGGTGAGACCCATTAGGAAGAATTCTCCCATCCCATCGACAGAGTTGTCCAACCTCAGGCCCATATCTCTCCTCCCGTACCTGAGCAAATTAACGGAAAAACACGTTAATACCCATCTGTCAAGTTTTATCGAGCAAACAGGAAGTCTGGATCATTCCCAGTCCGGCTTCAGGCCTTGCCATAGCACAGAATCAGCGCTCCTTTCAGTGGTAGATGACATCCGAATGTCCCAGGATATGGGGCATTCAGTGATTCTGGTGCTATTGGATCTATCGGCGGCGTTCGATACTATATCCCATGACATCTTGCTCAGGCGTTTGGTAGAGGTGGGGCTTGAGAGTTCGGCATTGGCCTGGATGAGGAGCTTTTTAACTGGCCGTACACAGTGTGTTAATATGGGCTCATTTCGATCTGCCTCTGTAGAGCTCACAAAGAGGGTGCCACAGGGATCATGTTTAAGCCCTACTCTTTTCAACATATATATGGCCCCCCTGGCCAGCATCATGAGATCTTACGGATTTATCCCAGTGTCATACGCTGATGACACTCAGCTCCTTTTCCCTTTCAAGTCACTAAGCTCCGTGGTCAGACAGTCCTTTTCAGAAGGCATGAAGGCGGTCTCTCAGTGGATGGCCCTGAATTTCCTACAGTGCAATGTTGGAAAGACGGAGGTTATGTTTTTTGGGCAAGTCTCAATGCTGTGGACTCCAGACTGGTAGCCCCCAGATCTGGGTCCCGTCCCTAGCCCTAAACAGGTGGTAAAGAACTTGGGCGTGCGGCTGGATCGAGATCTATCCTTAAAGGAACACGTAAACCAGACGGTTGGGTCTTGCTTTCATACGATTGGACTACATTGCAAAGTGTTTCCTTTACTTCCAGACACAACTGGGAAAACGTTGGTCCAGGCCCTGGTGCACAGTCGCCTGGATTACTGCAACGGGCTGTTATCTGCAAATGATAGTGTACTTAGCAAGCTTCAGGTGGTGCAAAATACTGCCGCAAGGCTGGTCCTGAATGCCCCACCTAGATCTCCATCACGCCCCTTGTTGGAAAAACTACACTGGCTGCCGATTCGCCAACGGGTCAAATTCAAGACCTGCTGTGTGGTCCACAAGGGTATACATGGTTTAGGCCCCTCGTATCTGGCGGAAAAGTTAATCCCCTACAATCCAGTTCGTACCCTCCGCTCTAGTAATCAGTCTTTGCTTCAAGTCCCAATGGTTAAAAAGGCAAGACAGGGTGGAAAAGGCTTATCTTTTCTCGGCTCTGGCCTCTGGAATAAACTCCCCGATTCTATTAGACAATGTTCGGACCACCTGTCCTTTAGGAAACGGCTAAAAACCTTTTTGTTCCAGGCTTAGTACCTTCATAGATGCTCAGCTCTCCCACTCTTGCCTCTCACTTGCGGTGTGCGCAGAGATACTCCTCCGGGAGATGAGTCTAGCGCGGTACAAACTCATAAATAAATATATGCAATTTCCTAAGTCAACTACTTCATTGGCAGTTGGGTAAATACATATGCCCTAATGAAGCAAGAATATTTCTCTTCCAGCACGTTTAAACAAGACCCCTGTAAACCTTGATTGCACTGCGATGCTAGCCACTCGCTATGAGGCACTTTTGGCTCTTGAAGAAACAACCGGTCAAACCACATTGATTTTACCCAAGCACCCTGTACAAATCGGCTCTGCTGCACGCTCGCCCTGGGCACAACACAACTTATTAGCCCGTAATCAATTATCCCCCTTCGGTACAGCAAGCTCACTCCAATGCCCCTGATGCCTGGTCCCCCAGGTCGAAAGTGAAGATGCCAGTGCCCGATCCACACCAACAAAGACGTGGGACACTGCAGGCAGACGCGGGCCACATGAGACGCCCAAGCACAGCGGCTTCTTAAAAACAGCCTCTCACAGGCTCCCATGGCCCCTCTGGACACCCGACACCCTACCTGCCGAGCTGGTTCCCGCTAGAAGGACGCTGCCGCTCTCCGCTGCCGCGTGGTCCGGGATCACACCTCCCCCGCTAGTAGGCTGCTCCGAAGGACCCTGCTGTCTGCCGCCGCGTGGTCCGAGATCGCACCACCACACTCTGCTCGACTGCCCCAACTCAGGACCAAGATACCGCAGGATACCGTAAATAATTAAAGTAGTTAAAACTAAAAAGGCGCAGTGTAGGGTCCGCCTGTCCGGTGCAGGAGAGGGAAGAGACCGGGACCACAACTCCCAGAGCCTAAATAGGCCAGAGTCTCCGCCCTCTTCCGCACTGGACGTGCGTCACCTGTGACCCGGAAGTGAATCCAGGCCGGTCGCCCATAGGGCGAGCCGGTCGCCTACTCTCCCCTGGGCGTGGCGAGGAGCCGGGAGTCCGGGCCGCGCTCCTCGAGCCTCGCGCTTGGCAGTTGTGTTGGTAGCGTTGGTGAAAATCCAAAACATTTGTTTGAGGTAGCTCCGCCAGTTTTAATCTTACAATCCAGTACTCAGTCATAATTTGTTTGAATATTGTATTTTCATAGGGTATTTTAGCTTATTTGTAGAATTTATTTTGCGCAAACCTAACCCTAGGAAAGCTGAGCTCTTTACATATAACCAGTTTCTGGCTAATATCCGGATATTAGAGCTTTACGTAAACACATTCCAGTTTTACAAAATTTGAGGAGGAAATCCATCGAAGCAGGTTTGAAAGAGCGGTAGGTGAATAGTCCCTATTTGTTGAAATTAGTGTAAAGAGTGTGTTTCTTTAACTTCTGTGTGAAACTTCAGTAACTTTGGAGTTTTAGTCCGAAGTGGTCAGGGGTAAAGTTCCGTAGGCTTGTGGCAAGAGACGCAAAGACTTGCTTTGAAGTTATGCTTTTTTTGTTTAATTTATTTTGAGAATGAGTCTGTCCTTGTTCCTTGTATTATGTTTTCTGCTTGTCTGTTCTTGTTCCTTGTATTGTGTTTTCTGCCGGAGAGTTAGTTTTTCCATAAAGTTTGAAGGCAAACCTTTGTGGATGTTTGGGTATACAGGTGCAATGTAATCTGTACTTCGAGGGTTACTGAAAGTAGGTAGTTGGTTGCACTCTAGAGTCTTAACATCTTTGTAACCTGTGCACCAAGTAATTTTGCCCTTGTGTTTGACTTTTTAGCACTAATAGTATGTGTTAATCAGTTGCCAATTTCTGCTTGGCATGTAGTGGAGTGTTCATTTTAAGCTTGGCATGTTAGATAATGTTTACAGGGTAAGTTGCTGCATGCTTTGTGGAACTCTGTGTATAGAGTTTAAGACTTTAAATAAAGGGAACGATTTAGCATGAGTTAAATGTAGAATTTATTCCATATCAAGGACTGTATTGTTGTCTGGATTTATACTCCTTGCATCTCGTCATTGAGTTTTTTATGTATGCCACTATAGCGGGTGATGCAGCAATGATCTTTTTGTGACAGGAGATGTTACGTTCAGTCGGTTATTAGTTTGAAGCCAGCGGTGACCCTTTGTAGAGCAAGAATAGTTGTAAGTTGGTCCCTTTTAACATTTGCTTTTTTGGGTAATTGTGTGTCTGTCGCCTAAACATTTAGGTAGTCTTTTGTTTATTGTTGAGTTGAATGAGTTTTCATCTGAGGTGTGGTTGCATTCTTTTGAATTTGGAACTAGTGTTGTTCAATTGCCTTCACTAATGAGCACTTGTTTGTATTTAAGCACAAAGACAAGAAGGGTTCCGTAATACTCTGTGAACTTTCCATAGTATTCAGTGGCTTTGACATTGCTCCACTGGTTGAGACTGGGGTTAATGTCTGGGTACAGTCCCATGTAGTGCGTAGCATTCCCATCTATTTCTGAAGTGTTTGCTCTGTTTGCCTGTCCAGTTTCCAAAATGTAATCAGCTGTCCAGCGAATGCCGTCGAGATCTTTACTTAAGTTTGCTATTATATTGTATTTTATCGGTCTAAAGTCTGATTGTTTTTGTTGGGGTAGATTGTTTTGCACCTCATTATCATGCGGTTCTCTTGTGACTTCACTTTCATGGTGTTGATGGGACTGGAAACCGCTGTGGTTTTATTTGCCACATTTATAGACTGCAGCATGCTATTTAAGTGGCATCACGGCCCTAGCCCCTATCAATCATCTTTACGTTTCTTGTGGTGTGAGCAAGTTTGTGTGGGAAATATTAATGCAGGATGCTGGGCAAGGTTCCATGGTTGTTTATTTGAAGGATGTCCTTCCTTGGTCTTTTAATAATTTGGCATTCTTTCTTGATATTCGCTTTAGTTGGGCTGGGAATCCTTTGATTTGTTTGTCTGTTTAACAAAGGCCAGCCGCAGTGCTGCACAGCAGTTGGACCCTTTCCCCAACAAGCCCAGTTGAAGGAACACGAATGAGAGGTCTTACCATATCTTGCTTACTGTAGCTGCTACCGTGTCTGTGGTAGGCGTGCCTTGCTTTGGATTATGCTTTATGCAATTATTCCATCTAGTGCGTATCTCTGGCACACTCGCCAGTAGTGCTGAGATTGCTTGTGGTGTCATTTTCTGGACGTACATAGAGATAGTTGGGGCATTTGCCTTCTGTGTTTGTGGGATTAAATCATGGCTGTCCATTTGAGGTAGGTGTGCCTCCCACACTTTGAACAATGCACAGTTGGCTTCATTATTTTTAGAGCATACTACAGCTCCAACAGTGAGCTGCTTGTTTGCTGTTAATTTCATCTGCTGTGTGCCACATCCTGCAAGGCCACTGCCTTTAGACCAGGCGGCCCTCATGCAATGGTATTGTTGTAGGGTGTCCAGATTATGAAAAGCAAAAAACAGCATAGACCAAGCATAGAAGCAATATTAAAATCAAAAATGATTTTATTCATTAAGAAGTGCTTAACCATACTAGAGCAGTTAATATATATCCCTAGAAGAACTGTGATTGCCCAGGGAAATCCAGAATGTCTGTTCATCCTATATTGTGCATAGTTTCAATGTTTTGCACTTCTACAATGGCTATGGTTAGCACTTTGGTTCTAAAGTGTCAGCTATGCTGAAATTTCAAAGAAACTCCATGTACCATGCCACTGCAGCACTGCCATCTGCTGCTGTGTTTAATTTTGTTATTGCAAGCATATGCCTCCCAGGTTTAGGCAAAAGCATGTGTTCGAGGCATGTGAACTACAGATCATACACTGTGCATAGATCGCCATCCAGTGTTGGGCCCTGATGTTTGCACTTCGTTGTTGTCCTGGAAAAGTCTTTGGAAGTCATGAGATAGGTGACTCCTCCTTTGGACCATAGTGCGCATGGGCATCGGCTCCATCTTCAGATAGTTTTTTTCCGCCATCGGGCTCAGATGTGTTTCTCGCGCTCTTGTTCGGAACCGTCACCGATTCTACTTTCGATGCGCAATCTTTCACCCGTTTGACGGTATTGTTCTCGATTGCGATCCCCAGTCGTCACGCATCTCTCCAACTTCGAAGTCCTCGATTCTGGTCGTCAGCAAGGGCCTTCGAGCCTACTTGGGCCTTCGTATCTGGCTCATGAAAAGGACTCCATTCAAGAAGTATCCTCAATGTGGGTCGAAGTTTCCCCACACCGATCTGCATGAGGTATGTAACCTCTGCCTTTCACAGGAGCAGGAGGCCAGAGACTGTCCAGCTTGTGCCTCCTTGCGTTTCAAGAAGACCAGTCAAGATCGATGAGCTCGAAGGAAAATGGCTCGCTCCTCGACTTCCATACCCGAAGACATCTTCCAGGAGGGTGTCGATGTACCAGAACAGGAGAGGGTCGAAGAAATCCTCGGCAGCGAATCCGAAGCAGAGGAATTCGACATCGAAGTAATCACTCCTGCACAGCGGGTCGTAAGTAAAGACGTCGACGTCGACCCCGACCCCCTCCATACACCATCAAAAAAGGCTTCGGTCACACTTTCACCTTCGGGCCCAGGTGCACACCAAGAGACTGCTTCCCATGCTCCGCCATCGGGCCCGGCAAAAAGCCTATTAAGCCTTCAGGCGACTCTGGCTCGAGTCAGTCTGCTGTCGGTACCGAAACAAAATTATCGGCACCGAAAAAGAAAACGCCCTCCTACTCTGTGCCGATCGCTGCTTCCACATCCAAGCACTCAGCACCGAAACCTCCAACCACCGACCCATCGACTCCGAAAAAATAATCTGAGTCGAGCAAAAAGCCGCTACCGAAGACTTCCGATTCACCTCCTTCGGAGCCGAAAAAACCCTCGCTACCGAAGAAACACCCGGCTCCACAAACAGCCATTAAGACTGTAAAACAGCTTGATCCCAAATCAAAACACCACAAAACTCTTCCGTAATCGGTGCCCCATAAGTCTACCGAGCTGGAAAAGTCAGTGCCGAAAGATCAGCCTACACCAGAAGAGCTCTACACACCGGATCCTACACAAAAGACTGGTACGCTCACCCTGAGCTCAAGAAAAAGACGTTTGGACACTTGTGCACCGGCTCCACCACCTAAAAAGAGGCACATTGCCACATCTCCCCTCAGGGTCCCTCCTCCACCACCTTCTCCACCTTCTCCCCCACCACATCATTCTCCTACACAATCTCCACCAGGGAATGATGATGACACGTCTGATGAGGGAGAGGGTGCACATGAGGAACCACTAAGGGATCATAGTCCACCTTCTTCCCCTGATCCCTGGGATGATTACAATACACCTGAGGTTCCTAATGTCCCACAGGAGGACATATACCCCTCTAGGCCTTCCCCTCCAGAGGACACAACAGGTTTTAATCAGCTACTTCATAGAGCTGCTCAATACCACGGGGTTAGCTTACACACAAACCCTGTAGAAGAGGATTTCCTCATGGACACTTTTTTGACACGTCACAAAAACAAATCAGAACATTAGTCTAACATGCTAAAAGGGGTTTAAAGAATGCACCTAAAGTTTTTAAAGATCCTGTGAGGGTTAGAGTTATTAACCCCAGGATCGATAAAAAGTATAAAGCTGCCCCTGGAGACCCAGCCTATATTAAAGGACCAGTACCTTTAGACTCACTAGTAGTGTCTAATGCTAGAAAGAGCCAACTCCCAAACATCAGGGGACGCTCCACCCCCTGATAAAGAGTCCAGACTTTTAGACGCCTCCAGAAAAAGAACAGCGTCACAAGCAGCTAACATATGGTGTATCGCCAACACTCAAGCTTTGTTAGCCAGGTATGATAGGGCACGTTATGATGAACTAGAGTCCCTACTACATTCCTACCTGACAAATATAAAAATACGGCCAATGATCTCATACAGGAGGGTAAAATTATCACTATCACCTCCATTTGTTGCGCTCTCGACGTAGCAGATACCGCCTCTAGAGCAGTCAACACAAGTGTACTTTTACGTAGACATGCTTGGCTACGCATTTCAGGTTTTAAACCAGAAGTACAAACTTCCATTTTAAACCAGCCATTCGACCAAGAACATTTATTTGGACCTAATGTAAATTTTTCACTTGAATAAATTAAGAAAGACAAAAGACAGACACAGCCAAATCTAAGCTCCCAGACGTTCTTTTCATCGCTCCTTCTACAAAGGCACCTCCCAGAGGCTACTCCTCAGACAACCCTACCACTTCTTACAAGACTCCCACCCAGTTTACATTTACCAGAGGTTACCAAAGAGGAGGCTACAGAGGCAACAATAAGGAAAGGGGTAAGACCAACAATACCAGATCTGCCTCCACCCCTAGCCAATGATTTCCCGCCGCTCCCCCCGGACCATTCCACTCTTGTCGAGGGGGAGAGTACAACAGTTCCTTCCTGTCTGGACCAACATCACAACAAACAGGTGGATAAGACAGATCATTCGAACAGGTTACTGTCTAGAACTCGTTTCTACCCTTCCGCCCAGGCATTGCCCAATGTCACTGGATCATCTATCACTCCTAAAAAGAAGTCCTCTCCCTTCTGCAAAAGCATGCAATAGAACCGGTACCCCTGCATCAGCAAAACACAGGGCTTTACTCCCTGTACTTCCTCATTCCAAAAAAGGACAGCTCTCTAAGACCCATCCTAGACCTCAAAACCCTAAACCTGTACATACAGTCGGACCACTTTCACATGGTCACGCTTCAACAGGTTCTTCCTCTGCTTGCACAAGGCGACTTCCTTGCCACTCTAGATCTCAAGGACGCCTAATTCCATATCCCCATTAAAACTTTTGACAGAAAGTATCTCCGGTTTGTAGTGGACGGTCAGCATTACCAGTTCAAGGTACTCCTATTCGGAGTCCCCACAGCACCCAGAGTCTTCTCCAAGTGTCTAGCAGTAGTTTCAGCTCATCTAAGGCGGCAGCATATTCATGTCTACCCCTACCTAGACGACTGGCTCATAAAAGCCAAGTCATTCAGCCAGTGCGTACAACACCCTCACGCTACAATCCAACTGCTACACGACTTGGGGTATACCATTAAGCAACCAAAGTCTCACCTGCAACCGTCCCACGTACAACAATACCTAGGGGCAACAAATACCTCAAAGGCACTTGCATATCCCAGTCCAGCCAGGATATCAAGCATATAAAGCCTTGTCACAAAATTTAAACTGCAACACTCTCCCCCAGCTCGAGTGTTCATTCAACTAATAGGGATGATGGCCTCTTGCATATTCATAGTCCCTTACGCAAGACTCCAGATGCATTCCCTACAGGAATGTCTAGCACGTCAGTGGAACCATGCTCACAGTCTGCAGACAGATCTGGTGTTTTTGGACAGTCACACGCATCGCTCTCTGCAGTGGTGGAACACCAAAAACCTTTCCAAAGGGCAACCGTTCATCGAGCCAGTTCCACAGATAGTGCTAACAGCAGACGCATCGCTCTCCAGCTGTGAGGGGAGTGGGGGGGGGCTCATCTGTTACATCATACAATACAGAACACGTGGACACCCAAATAAAGGTCACTCCACATCAATCACCTAGAGTTGCTAGCCATATTCCTAGCATTAAAGTCCTTCCAGAAACGCATTCTAGGCAAAGTTGTCCTAGTCCGCACAGACAATATGACAGCAATGTACTACATAAAAAAAACAAGGCGGGACACACTCTCTGCAACTCTCCCACCTAGCACAGAGCATGTGGAGATGGACTATTCCTCTAAACATTTTTCTTCTAGCCCAAAAAGTTCCAGGAGTCCAGAACAGCATTGCAGATCTGTTACGTCGTGAAACACAACAGACTCATGAGTGGAAACTGCATCCGCAAGTTCTTCAACCATTTTTCCAGCTGTGGGGGCACCCACAGATAGATCTGTTCGCAACCCACAAATGCCAAATACCCAAACTTCACTGCCAGGTATCCACACCCACTGTCCAAAGGCAATGCGATATGGATAAATTGGTCAGGCAGATTTGGGTGTGCTTTTCTGCCTCTCCCACTCATTCCACTAGTGGTGCGCAAACTGCAGCAACACTCACTGACTCTCATCCTAGTTGCTCCAACATAGGCCAGACAACTCTGGTACACCACATTACTGGAACTCTATGTAGTCCTGCACAAAAAACTACACCTCTCCCCACACCTCTTAACTGAGAGCCATGGAGAGATCAGACATCCAGATCCAGCGCAGCTCAACCTAGCGATCTGGCTCGTGAAGTCTTAGAGTTTGCTTACCTTAACCTTCCCCCTGATTGCATGAATGTTATCAGAGAAGCTAGACGCCCCACCACTAGAGCTTGCATGCAGCCAAGTGGAGAAGAATAGTTGCATACTGTAACAATAACAAAATCAATCACTTGGATGTGTCAATCCAACACATCCTAGGTTACCTGCTACATCTACAAAGGTCTAACCTAGCATACACATCTATCATGTTACACCTTGCTGCCATAGCAGCATACTTACACAACAGACAACATTTGTCACTATTCAGAGTACCTGCCATCAAAGCCTTTATGGAAGGACTCAAGAATAATTCCACCCAGAATACCACCCTCACCTGTGTGGAACTTAAATATTGTCTTCATCACAAGACTCATGAGTCCTCCATCGAACCCCTGCACAAATGTAAATTGCAGTTTCACTCAGGGAAAGCCACTTTCCTAGTAGCCATTAAGTCTCTTCGAGAAGTCAGTGAGCTTCAAGCACTTACTATTCAAGAACCATTTTTACAACTTAATCATAATAAAGTGGTTCTCAGAACAAACCCAAAATTCCTTCCAAAAGTAATTTCTCCTTTTCATCTCAACCGGTCTGTAGCGTTGCCAATATTTTTCTCGCAACCACAAACAGTCGCAGAAAGAGCTCTTCATACGCTAGACGTTAAAAGAGCACTTTATTATATTGACAGAACTAAACCTTTTCACAAAACTCAACAACTTTTTGTATCATTCTTACCTCCACATAAAGGCAATCCTATATCAAAAACTGGAATTGCAAGGTGGATTGTCAAATGCATACAAATTTGCTATCAAAAAGCAAAACTTACATTAACTATTCTCCATAAAGCCCACTCTACCAGGAAAATGGGGGCTTCAATGGCTTTCTTAGGGAACATTCCCTTAGATATCGTCTGCAAAGCAGCTACATGGTCTACACCGCACACATTCACAAAACACTATTGTGTAGATGTGCAAGCTAAGCAACAAGCTAGTGTGGGCCAGGCTGTACTCAAAACACTGTTTCAAACAACTCCAACAGATACTGGTGGTCGCCGCTAGGGTGGAGTACTGCTATACAATCTATGCACAGCGTGTGATCTGCAGCTCATATGCCTGGAATGGAAAATCCCTCCTCCTAGGCTTAGAAAGGTCTATACGGACCCAATCCCCTTCTCTTACCATGCTAGCTTTCACGTGTTTGTCGGCATTGTACCGTGCTTCATACTTGTTTTGGTGATTTCTAATACGCTCTCCAATTTCGCCACAGTTAAACATGGCAAATGGTTTGCCTTTTGACTGGAGGTGACAGCCTGGTTTTAGGTATCCTCCGTTTTAATGAACTGAAGGGAGACACCCCTGTGACTAGGTTAGGGGTAGTGCGGTAGGCCCAGAGTGTTTCCTGTAGTGTTTGTACAGCTGAAATGCCTAATAACTCAGCATGTGGTATACATTCTTTTATCATGCGGTTCATACGCTCCACCAACTCATTGGCGCGGGGACAATAAAGGGCGGTTTTCTGGTGGGTGATGCCCATATCTGACAGGAATTCCCTCATGTTCACCGAAGTGAATTGTACCCCATTGTCGGTGATTAAACTGTTTGGGATGCCTTCCTCAAAAAAAGGTATCTTTAAGAAAGCTTATGAGTACTTTTGTGTCAATTTGGTGGACACATTTATAAACCACCCACTTAGTGTGGTAATCCACAAGGACAAGTATGAATCTTTCCTTTAAACTCTTGAGGTTAAGGTGGCTAATTATGCCGAGAGCTAGTTTAGCCCAAGGACTTTCTGGTACCACAACTGGGGATAGGGGTGGTTTCCTTGCCTGGTGTGTCTTGTCAGATTTGCTGCATTCCTTGCAGTCCCTAACCGTGTGTTCTGCCATGGTATCCATCCCCGGCCACCAGTAGTCTAATCTTATCTTGTTTTTTGTTAGGCTACGCCCTAAGTGACCCTCAAGCGCTAAATCTACAATTTTTTGCCTGAGGGAGATAGGTGGAACAATTTTATCTTTCCTATACACCAAATCCTCTTGGATGTTAAGTTCCAGCTTCACTTCCCAGTATCCACTCAGAGCAGGTGCCACCTTATTTCTCTCATTGGGCCAACCTTTAATTATACAACTTTTTAACACTTGCATATCATCATCCTCACTCAAAGCTTGCTCCCATTCTTCTTTGCTTAGGCACGTCGGCTTCAAGATCCTCTCTTCATTTTCAGTTATTACCTCACCACTGTTGGTATCATTGGGTGAGCGAGACAAGAAGTCTGCCACAACATTTTGTGAGCCTGGCATGTACTTCACAGAGAAATTATACCCCTCCAAACCAAAAATCCACCTCGAAATACGAGGAGTAGTTTTTTCAGACCCTTTGGTTGTAAAGGCATACATAAGGGGTTTGTGGTCGGTCCTCACAGTGAAGGGAATGCCCCAGAGGAAGAAACGAAAATGCTTGATGGCCCATGTACAAGCTAATGCCTTCTTTTTGACTACAGAGTAGTTAACTTCTGCCCCTTTAAGGGCGCGAGAAGCAAAAGCCACCCACCTGTTCTTTGTTGTTAACCATCTGGGTGAGACTAGCCCCTAACCCCTTGTTACTGGCATCGGTGTACAGAATGGTGGTTTTGGTAGGGTCAAACCTACCCAGCGATGGGGCTGAGGCAATGCTATCCTTCACTGTGGTGAACGCCACTTGACAGTTTTCACTCCACATAAAAGGACTTCTGGTCTTAAGTAACAATCTCAGGGGTTCCACAATGCTTGCATAATTCTTTACAAATTTAGCATAGTACTCTGATAAACCTAAGAATGACTTAAGATCTTCTACATTCATGGGTGGTCTGGTTCCTTGTATGGCTTCTACCAAATTAATTTTGTTCTTTATTCCATCCTCCGAAATTGTGTGGCCTAGGTACTCAACCGACCCAACCCCTATGCGACTCTTTTCCTTAAGTGTTAAACCAGCCGCTTCCAACTTGACGAATGCTTTCCTCAAAATAGATTTGTGTTCTTCCACATCCTTCCCATAAATGAGGATGTCATCCTGGAAGCACATGGTGTTAGGGCGACCTTCCAGTACATGTTGCGTGATCTTCTCGAAGGCCGCAGCTGCCGATGCCAACCCAAAGGGCATGCAAAAGTACTGGAAGGCCCCTAAAGGGGTAATGAAGGAGGTTAGGTGACGTGAATCCGGGTGCAACTCCACCTGGTGGTATGCAGACGAGAGGTCTAGAACGCTGAAACAGCTGGCACCCTTGATTAAGGTAAGGACCTCAGGTATACGTGGCAAAGGGTGCCTGTCCACCCAAATGTTGTTATTCAGGTCCCTAAGAGCCACACACAATCTTATGTCCTTACCAGAAGATTTAGTAGTAAGGACAATTGGGGCCAACCACTGGGAGCTGTCTATCTGTTCAATGACTCCTTGAGCTAATAGTCTGTCCAATTCAGCTTGTAGGGGTGCCTGCATCAAATGAGGTATACGTCTCACCTTGTGAGCTACGGGCTTGGCCTTGTTTGTAAGTTTGATGGAATGCTGATAGTTCTTGAGTAGACCCAGCTCCACAGTGAACACCTTAGGGAAATCATCACAAACCTCTTTTCCCCCCACTGACTGGTCCACTAGGAGTACTTGGTTAGGGCTATTGGGGTCTAACTTGATGCCTAATTCCCGTTGGTGTTTCCACCCCAGCAGACTAGACCCTTTTTGTGTGAGATAAATTTTCCCCACCATGCTCCTTCCCTTAAACCCTATGCTCATGGTCGTCATGCCTACTAATGGTATGGGGTCCCCATTGTATCCCCCTGGGTGTATGAGAGCAGATTGTATTTTCTGTTGCCACATGGGGAATTCGATAGTTCAAGTTATCAGGTAAGACGTCAATCTTTCTTGAAATTATTGGTTGTACTGGAGGAGGTACTAGGGGTGATGGTGTCCCATCCCCACACGGTTCTTCGTCGCCAGTGTTACAAAGAAGAGGCGCACAAGTACAGTTTCAGGAGTCTTCTTTATTCAGTCTTCACACCATCACAGGTTCCAATCAGCAGGAGTCAGCTGTGAAATCTTCACACATTCTTGCCAGGGCTGAACCAAGGAAGGAGAGGGCAAGGGGGGGTGGGGCACAACCAAGAGCTTACAACAGTAAGCAATATTTCCAGGGTTAAAATGCCCTTTTGAGTCTGTGCAAACCTACTAACTTGCATGTTTTAACGGTTTTCAACAACTCTTCTCTAATCTTTTCCCATACTGGGAAATGTTGGAAATTTACTCCTGACAATGGCAGACCTAAACCTTCTTCCAGAGTTAGGAAAAAAATTGATTTGAGGGAAAGTGAACTTGCAAACACTCAGATTTAACTGGAGCAAAGCTAGACATGCATATTTGCTCATGCTAAAATTAACCCTGGGTGTAGGACTACGCTACGCTCGTGTAGTGTGCGCAGCTACACGCTACGCAAATTGCACGCATTTTTGCTTGCTCGCGGGCCTCAAGTTGGCAACCGCAAGCGAGCAAAATAACATACCGGCAAGACCCTTTCCTTGTTCGCGATCAGCAACATCAAGTTGCCGATCGCGAGCGTGGAAAATGAATCTTCTGGCAGGATTCTCAATGCGGGGAGGTCAGGTTTATCATTGCGAGTGGTCGCGTATGCTCGCGATCGCTCGCGATGAGAAACTACCAGTCTGCGTTGAGAAAGCTGCTGCTCGAGTACAAATCTACTCGAGCAGCAGAAAACAGCTTGCACTGTGCAAGATGCGGTTTGCAATGATTGCACAGTGCGGACAAGCATCCGGAACTATACAATCAGTGTGAACAGCATTTTGCACAATGCACTACACAGTTCGCGTAGCTACGCGTTGCTTGCTTAGTGCGAAGTGCTTTCTAGGAGTATTATTTCTTGTCCTACTTCTGTACATTTTATGGAGGTCACGAAAGCCGGATAGCTGCACTTAATGCAAGGACATACACCATGGGTGCACTTTTGAGACTTTCTTTAATAATTGGGCCTCTAATTTGGTCTGGCATTGACAGAGACCTTTTGTGTTTATTAAAATTCTGTCTCTCTCTCTCTCTGTATCGGCTGGCTTCACTGTGAGTGACAGTATTCTGCTCTTTCACAAGGAGCATATCGGCACACAAAGTAGTTTTGTTCAGTGCCCGTAACTACTGTGCCAGTGTGTGCTTTTTGAGACCAAAAACAATATTTGCTTTTTTATTTTAATTTTATTTTTTTCCTCATTCTGCAATAGAGTGTAACCGGAGTTATCAGGGACCCACGTCTCTGATTTCTGTTCCGTCACGACCCTTGGATTATGGGGTATTCACGCTTTGTGGTTTCAGAGTGGAGTCCCCTGGTGTCCTTAACACTTTCAAGATCGAACTGGGGGTGCTGACCACCCTGGCCACTCACACGAACTGGGGGTGCTGACCACCCTGGCCACTCACACGAACTGGGGGTGCTGACCACCCTGGCCACTCACACAAGCACAATGTTTGTGTTTCTTTTTTTGCCATTGCATAATCACTGGAAATGTGCGGGCTTAACGTGGAATGGTCCAAGTAGCCTATCAATTTACATACTGGGATCTTTCCCAAAGCTCCCAAAAGTTATATTTCTTGCTGGGTTTGCCTTTTCTGTCCCATTGATTTATCTTATTTATAGAGGCCACCCATTCCATGTGCGTGGGGGCAACCGGCTTTATCCACTTAATGCATAGTTCCCTACGAGCTAATAAGATCAGCATAAACAAGAGATTCTGTTCCTTAGATGTTAAAGGATTCGCCCCCTCTTGGCAGTTGACCCCAAAAATAACGAGATCCAGACACAGTTATTGGTCTTCTCAATACTGCTTCTGGCAGGAAGTGATTTTACTCACTTCCTGCCAGAAGCCATCGATCTGGGGGCACTGCCGGAACATATGTACATCATCCGCACCTGCTAATCCACATTTGGGACACACTTTCATATTTGGACCACTGAATTTGGATAGCCGCTTTGGTGTCCAATAGTCTCTGTGGATTGTAAAGAGGTGATTTCTCCTTAGAGCAGCGGATTTCACAGTTGCCCAGCATTTACCCATAGATACTAGCCACAGATTTTGGAGATCCTGCAACGGCAGTTTTTTCCCCCAGGTCGCTTCTGGAATTAGGAAGTTCTCCTCCCCTGCTGCAATAAGAGCCCAATACCAAGATGCTATTTCTTTTTTCATCTGGGAATTCTTTATCATGTTTGTTTCAGTTGTCTTGTTTCCGGTGTTTTTCTCTTTCGTTGTTTTTGCCCAACTAGTGAGCTGGTAGAATTTGAACTTTGAAAGAGATGCATTTGTTTTTCCAGACAAAGTTTCCCAGTCTATTATCTTGTTGTCCACCATAAGTTGGCCCCAAACGTGAAAGCCTGCTGTTTTCAAAGGTTTAGCCAGATTATCCTTGAGGCATTCTGGAGTTCCTCAGGAGTCCCAAATTGGGGCGAACTCACTGTAATATGGAATATTCAAAGTGCTCCTTATCTAGTACCAAAGTTTTGCCGCTGATCTTAACGTCTTCAGTTTGACTTTTTTGAAGTACTTTGGATGACCAAATTTAAATAGGAAGTGCCCAGTGTTTTCGGTCATTGCTTTAAGGTGTTCTGGATACAGATCAGAATTGCTTAACAGGATCCTTTATATGCTTAAATTGAAAGGCCCTATAATATTCAAATAGGTCCGGACTAGCAATTCCACCTTCTGCTTTTCGTCTTCGTAATTTGCTCCAGGCAATTCGTGTGCTTTTAGACGCCCAAATAACTCGATAATTCCCCTTGTATTTTCTTCAGGGTTTCCCTCTTAAATTCTAAGGGTATTGCGCTAAACAGGAATGTGAATTTGGGTAAGATCGACATTTTAATCAGATTAGATCTACCAAGGAAACTCAATGGCCTCCCCATGTTTTTAACAGCCTTCTTACCTCCGCTGTTATCTTATCCAGATTTGTGCTGGGCATCTTTTCTATGTTTTTAACCAGTTCTATTCCCAGATATTTAATTTTCTCTCTGGAAAAGCTGCTATTTACCTGGGTATTCCAACTCATGATTTCTGTTTTTGCTAGGTTTATTTGGTAACCTGATACCTTCCCAAACCCATTTAAGGATTCCTCGATTGCATTGTAGGATTCTGCATAGTTGCTAGTAAAGATCATCAGATCATCCGCGTACAAAGCTATTTTTTTCCCCATGCATGATATATAAACGAAGTTATTTCTACATGAGCTCTGAGCTTGGTTGCCAGGGGTTCGATATATAAATTGAATAAAATTGGGGATAAGGGGCACCCCTGTCGGGTCCCTCTGTTTATTAGTATGTTCTCTGTGAGATTCCCTTTAACTAAGACCTTGGCTTTTGGGGCTCGATAGAGTTCTTTAACTGCTCCCTGAAAGTTTTCTCCCAGATTATATTTATTTAGTGTTGCGTTCAGAAATGCCCAATTCACTCTATCGAACGCCTTAGCTGTGTCTAAGGTTATTATGGTTAGTGGAATTTTTTCGCTTGTAGCTATATCTATGGACATGATGAGTTCTTGTGTTAGGTCTTGCAGGTGCCTGCCCCTTACGAACCCTTTCTGGTCTTCATTTATCAGGTTACCCGCAATTTTCCCTAGCCTTTTTTCTAAAATATTAGTGAAGATCTTATAATCACAATTAAGTAGGGTTATAGGGCGATAAGATTCGCATTTTGCTGGGTTCTTGCCTGGTTTTAACAAGATGCTTATCGTTGCATCATTCCAGGATTCGGGAAGTTTCTCCTTCTCTATATAAATTTTGTTTAGCAGGTTCGTGAGTGGGGAGGCCAGGACCTCACATAATTTGGTATAAAACTCATTAGGGAGCGCATCCGGCCCAGCTGCTTTCCCTCTCTTTAAACCTTTCAATGTTTCTACTACCTCCTCAATGGTAATCGGGGCGTTCAACATCTCTTTTTCCAGATTTGTTACTACTGAAGTTCCAGGTTTTCCAGGTACTCATTTAGCTCCTCACTTGAGGGAAATATATCTTCCGTATACAAGGAAGAGAAGAAATCGGCAAACTCTTTCTTTATTACAGATTCTTCTGAGCTTGAGCTGGAACCATCTTGGGGGAAAATATTGAGTATCTTATTCCTACTAACATCGGTCTTAGTTTTCCACGCTAGGAGCTTCCTACACCCCTCGCCATATTCATAATTAGCTAGTTTGCTTGCTTCCCATCTCTCTTACTTTATTCTCTAATACCCGTGTTAATCTTTCCTGTTTGATTCCCTTATCCGCTACCCACTTTCTCTTTTTTTCAGGGTCAAGCTCAGCTTCTATTAATAGCTCTGTTTTGAATGTTAGATTCCAACGTTCCTATTTCTTGTTTTTTTTTTTTTTTTTTGTGTGCCGCTAAGCTGAGTATTTTCCCCCTTATTACTGCTTTGTAGGCATCCCATCTAACTTGCGAGGATGTTCACTCTTTATTATTCTCAAAATACTCATCTGAGTCTAATTTAAGTGTTTCCATGATCTGTGGGTCATTGAAAATAGTACGGTCCACTGTCCATCTCCCTGCCACTTGTCCCTCGCCCAGGTGAATTTTGAGTAGAACGGCGGAATGGTCCGACAGTAAGGCTGGCAGGTGTTCTACTTTGTGTGTCTTATCAACTAGCATTTTATCCATCAGAAAGAAATCAATTCTAGATTGTATGTTTAACCTTTTATTTTTTAATGTGAAGGGGTATCTTTTATCTCCTTTCTCCTTCCAAACATCCATCAATCCCAGATCTCTTTTATAGATTCCCAGCCAATCCCTCATTTTAGGTAAATTTATTTGTTTCATTGGGGGCCGAAGGTCTGACTTAGGGTCTGGGATTAGATTAAAGTCCCCCCTAGTATTACTGGGGAATCGAATGACCGCAATTGGGTAAACAGATTTTGTAATGGGATGGGGCCCGTAATAGCCTGCTATGGTGTATGGTTTATTATGAATTCTTACTCTAGTGATAGCCCATCTGCCTTGTTTATCTAACTCTATCTGCTCAATTTTGGCTTTTGCAGATTTCTTAAAGAGTATAGCGATTCCCTTTACAACACATTCCTGATCAGTACATACATAACTATCCACCCAGTGTAAATTTCGTATAATTTCTTCCCATTCCTTTTTTAACAAGTGAGTTTCTTGTAAAATTATAATCTCACTGTCTGCCACCCTCAGATACTCCAGGATTCTTCGCCTTCTACTTGGTAGTCTAAGCCCGTTAACGTTCCAAGTTAAAATATTTACATTTTTCCCCTTCTTTTCCTCATTCCCTTACTTGCCATATTTCCATATTTTCCTGTTGTATGTGGCCAACCCTGATGTCTCCTTTTTTCCTTCTTGCATTGTGAGGATATTTTTTCAGTATTTTGTTTCCCTAATTTGCTCCCCACCCCTGTGTATTTTTTTTTGGTTTTATCTTTCTTGTGTAGTAAAATATCCCTCCCTGGGGAAGCCTCCCTTCTTTCCTTTCGGGCCTCATTTTAGCCCCTTTTGAGCTCCGTGGTTGCCCCTTTCTTACAGAATAGTGCCCTTTTACCTGTATGTTTATATTCCCTCCTATTTGAGTTAACGTTTCGCCTTTAGTTAATGTCGTTTATTTTAATCGGATCTCTCCTCCTAGAATCAAAAATTAAGAGTGTGCCCCAGACTCAATTCTCACTTGGTCCCTCATCTGTTCCAGGAAATTGGCAACCTCTGCCGGCTCTTATATTGTGCATTTTGTTGCGCCACATAATTCGAAGGGCTGCGGGAAATTTCATTTGTACTGTAGCCCCCAGGCTTTTTATTTCCTGCATGTATTGGCCTAGTTCCCATTGTCTGTCCTGGGTAGCTTTAGAGATGTCGGACCAAATCCTGAATGTCCAATTTCTTTGGTGTGGGGCCTGTTTTTTAATGTCTCGCCTAAGATTCTCTCTTTGATTGTATATGTTTTGAAATGTATCAAAATTTTCCTTGGGTTCTTTCTTTCCTTTTTCTTACCAAAGGGATCTCTGTGCACTCTTTGAATGTCATCCTCCAGCCTATATCCTTCGTCCACGAAAAGTGTTCCTCGAGGAGGAGTAGTACGGCAAATATTTTGATATCTGCCCCTTCCTCCCCTTCTGGGACATTCAATATTCTCAGGTTGTTTTTTCTGGCCTGATTTTCTAAGGATTCTAACTTTTCATTCATGCTCCTGCCACTCTCTTTAAGCACTCTTATGTCTTTTTCATTTTTTTCCACCTTTTTGGATAGCCCCTCGACTGCAGACTCCACTTCAGTAACCCGATCATTCAGAGCAACCATCTTGGTGTCTAGGGCTTCACAGACCTCAAGAATTTTGCCTTGATTTAGCTCTGATACCTCGAATTTTGCCCTCATTTCTTCCAGCATTTTCTCCAAAAATTGATTTGTTGAGTCACACACCGGAACTGAAATTTGAGCTTGCGCCTCCATGGAACTATTATCTTTGGAGAGGGGGGTCAATTGATTTGCTGGATGCTGAAATTGCGAAGAGGCTACCTCTTTTGAGGTTGAATTTTCCTGCATCTGCGATCTAGAAGCCATGTCATTGCTTTGGATAGGTTCCATGCTAGCTCCTTCTGCTATAGCGGTCTCTGTTAATGAAATATGTTGGAGAGGCTGAGCAGGTCTCGGACTATCTACTAAGGGCACGTTTGTCTTTGCAGGCGAAGAGGCCACTGAAATTGCTGCGGAATAGGCTGCCACTTTTTTTGCTTGTCCCTCTCCGATTGGGGCCGCCCTATTTTTCTCCTGTACTTTAAAGAAAGATCTGAAAGATGGAGTTACTCGCGGTGGAGGATCCAGTGCACTCCCGATCTTCCCTGTTTCTTTTGGGATTTTCCTCTTGTTATAGAAATTATTTGGATCGGACTTGATTGTCTTCCTAGATTTCCTTTTGGTGCTACGGGGGGGGCAATAGATTGTTTAATGTCTGTAGAGATTGTAGTTGAGAACTTAAGGAATTGTCTGTTCCTCAGGCAGTAGCTTGATCTCCCTTTCTCCTGTTCTCTCTTTACTGTCACTTCCTCGCTTTCTGTCTCCTTGAGTTGTGCAAGCGATACAGCCCCTCTATCCCCCTTATTTGCTGCACCGTTTACCCCCCCATTCTCAATTTTCTTTTTCACCTCCTCAGTAGTAACCGTACCACTAGAGCTTGTCATCCGCTGTTCTCCTTTCTTTTGTACGAAAAACTGCTTTACCCTCTGAGAGCTCTCGCCTCCACGCAAATGGCTCACTGCTGGATTCCCTTCTGTCTTTTTATCGAGTATAATATAGTTCGAGCGTTCTATTTTGCCTCCGCCTTGCCCTCTCCTCCGTCGTTAACTGCTCTCCACACCCCCCGTCAACACCCCGAGACTCACCCTTACACTTTTCTTCTCCGTTTCGTCAATCCAGGAGTTTGAATCACCACCGCCACTGCTTGCGCTGCTCCCGCTGGTCCGATAATCCTCGCCTCCAGCCACCGGTAGTGTGCTGACACTGCCTCCTTCGCCCCGGAACAGGAAGGGAATTCTGCTTGCGGGTCTCTGGCAAGCTCTGCGAGCCTCCCGTGCCGCGCACCACAACCCCGTGAACACTCCGAAGGGAATCCTCTGCTTCCCCAGGAGGGAGGGGGTAGAGTCCAGGATCCGAGATCCAGTCTGCTGGCTGCTCAAGACACCCACTCGGACCCCCACTCGGTGAGGCTCCGTAGTTGACCCCGCTGCCTTCAGTGGCGGCATAAAAGTACGTTTTTTCTTTTTTTCCAGAGTCGAATGAACCTACTAGATATGCAGGATTTTTTTTAGATGATAATTTAAATAGAATTGCTTATGAAATAACGAATTTAAGGGGGGGGCATGTTCGTGGTTTATAGGGCGCTTTTCTAATAGTTTCTCTTAGTCTCCTACTGGAGCCACCACCGAGCTCCCGACCTAGCTACCTAGCCGGCCGCCATCTTCCCCCTCCAACAATATTTGCTTTTACCAAAGTTTGTTATAATGGTGAGGGCCCGGCAGCTCCCACACCAATAAGGTTTTACAAAACCCATGCCAAAAGAATTCACAATTTGACAAAACTAAAAAGCTGACCACCAATTTCAGACATACTGGCTTTGCCAATGCTTTTTTATTTTCGTTCCCCTTACACCTGTTGAAACTGGTTACACTGATTTTCCATTAGGAATACTTTTGGGAAATAATAGCATGAATCAACACGTTACTAAATGATGCTGCAAAGAAATAGTACCTGTAATTTTACAGTAGTTTAGCAAAAAAAATTTTTTCCTGCTTTCATTTTTTTATGAACATTTTATTTTGAAAGCAAAGTCATCAATATTGCTTTCAAGCATCTGCAAATATTTGCATCAAATCAGAGAGCATTCTGGGACCATTATACATAGCCTCATATTGCTAAACTTTGAAAACGTGTGTACACATTTTTATACTGTAACCACTGTCAGTAGTGCAGTCAAAGCTTACAACATGTACTTAGAGCGCTCACCCTAATGATAAAGGCTTTCAATTAATGAACCATAATACAAGTTTGAACTGCATTAACATATGGACAAAAATATTACCTTAACTGCAGACAGTGCCCTTCCCTGATCCATAATGTGGTACTACAAACTGGCAGCCAAAGAGTTTGTGCTGCAGGGGATTAGGCCTACTTGTCCCAAGGACAAAATACACATGAAAACTTGTTGGCCTTGACCCCAAACAATGTCCTGGGCGTCGGGCTATGGGAATTCCACACCCCTGGGAAACAAACTCTTGAGAACTCCCAAGAGGGCTCTTGCCACAACAGGTGCTGTAGTGGCCCTAAGGGGTATGGCTTCTGGGTACCTGGTGGCATGATCCACTACCACCAGGATAAACCTGTGCCCAGAGGCTGTCTGAGGATCCATTGGTCCAACAGTATCAATCCCCACTCTTTCAAAGGGAACCCCCACCACATGTAGTGGTATAAGGGGGCCTTTGTAGTGCCACCTGCTTTGCCACTGGCTTGGCAGGTTAAACAGGAGCGACAAAACTCCTTCATCTCTTCTGACATGTGGGGCCAGTGAAAGTGAGGGACAAGCCTGTCCCAAGTTTTGTTCTTGCCAAGATGCCCTGCAAGAGGAATATCATGGGCTAGTGTCAAAAGGAAGCCCCTGAATGCCAAAGGTATGACCAACCTCCTGGAAGCACCAGGTTTGGGGTCTCTACCCTCTGAATACAGGAGCCCTTCATCCCAGTAAACGTTATGGGTGCCACTAGCATTCCTTGCAGCCTCAGCAGCAGCTTGCTGTCTGAGGGGTTCAAGAGAAGGGCAGTCCAACTGCGCCTGCCTCAGATCTGCCCTGGAAGGGCCCCCTGTCCCAAGAAACTCAACCTGATCAGGTTCAAGTTCTTCTAGGACAGTTCCTTCTTCAGGCTCACAATCTGCTTCCTCAGAAGGCTGATCCTCACTCTGAAGCAGGGGGGGAAGGCACAGCCTTAACCCTACTACTCCTTTTCCTGGTAGGCAACTGGTCCATTATTCCAGAATCTAGTGCCTGTTCAGTGTTGCACTTTTTGACCTGTGACCTAGTCACTGCAAGAACATGTGCTGAGATACATTGCATGTGTCCTAAACTCCACTTCAGACCAGGCTGAAGTCTCTTGGTCATTGGCAAGCAAACATTTTACAGGGAGGTCTGAACTAACAACAACCTTCTTAAGGCCAGTTTCCCCTCCCCAGGAAAAATTAACAGCTGCCATACTGTGTGTGGTAGTGACATTGCTAGCATTGGTCACTTGGTAGGTTTCACCAAGTATGTACTTTCCAGGGTCCACAAAGTCAGGTATCTCCATTGTGACACTGGCACCTGTGTCCCTGTATGCCTGAGCCTCTTTCTCATTGACTAAAGGAGTTTGTCTGTACTTGCCCAGATTACTGGGACTCACAGAGGAGGACATATCCATGCCTCCATCACAGATCAAAACCGCTTGAGTTGGTGTTCTGACTAGGCCAGAACCCATCTCAGTTCCCAGGGTTAACCCTACTACACCCTTCTGTTGAGAACCACCACTTGGAGCTGAACTAGGGGGAACAGTTGCCTTAGGGGCAATGTTGGCTGGAGCTGTCTCCTTTTTGGTGCAATCACTGGTCCAGTGACTATTAACTTTACAATTCTTGCACCAGGGTTTTTTAGGACCTTCTTTCTTTTTGGATTGTTGGGGACCCCACCATTAGAGGCTTTTTGGGGACCTTGTAAAGACTTCTGGTCTTTAGCTTTCTCCCCAACCTTTTGGTCTTGCTTCTTCTGGTCATCACCTTGGTTCTGTATCTTCTGCTTCACCCTGGTTCTGACCCATTTGTCAGCCTTCTTACCAAATTCTTGGGGGAGGTCAAATCAGAGTCAACCAAGTGTTAATGCAACAACTGGTTCTGACAGTTATTAAGAATCTGTTCTCTCATGATTAGATTATACAATCCTGTATAGTCACACACTTTACTGCCCAGTAACCAGCCCTCCAGAGCCTTAGTAGCACAATCTACAAAGTCAGTCCAGTACTGAGTCTGTGCCTTCTGGGTATCTCTGAACTGCAGCCTATACTGTTCAGTGGTTATGCCAAACCCATCTACTAGAGCACTCTTCAGGACTTTGTAATCATCAGCATCCTCTTCTCTTACAGTGACGAGCTTATCTCTACCTTTGTCTGCAAAGGAGAGCCACAAGATTGGGGGACTTTCTGTACTTTGCAGGCCCGTTCCAGTGCAGTGATCCATTTGTGGATGTAATTCCCAGTCTGATAGGGAGGGGCAATCTTGTTTAGGTTTCTATGGTCATGAGACCTATCCCTACCACTAGGGATATTGCTGCCACCAGGGGACTCTAGTCCCCTCTTTTGTCTCTCTCTCTCTCTCTCTCTCAAGAGCTAGGGTCTCTTTCTCAAGGGCGATTTCTTCCCTCTTGAGCCTAAGCTGGACTTCTTTCATTCTAGCTTCATGTTCCCTCCTCTCAGGAGAACTTCTTCTCCTATGAGATGAGACAGTGGACCCTATTGATGACCCAGAATGGTTAGATTCCAATGAAGGTGATCTTGCCCTTCTAGGTACACCAGTAGGCCTACGGGGGGGGGGAGGGGGATAGAGGGAGGCCTTGGTAGGCCCTCCTTCTCCAGGTAGCCCTGTGTACTCCAGGTTGGGTTCATTAACCACTTCCTGGTCTGCATCCTCATCATCTTCAGAGTCCCGCTGGGGGACCCCACTAGGATCTTCTTCTACTACCTTGGGTATCTGGCTCTGATGCTTTGGCTAAGTCATCTGCCAGTAAGATATATATCAGGCGTTGGGTGGTGGGACTCTGTCCTTGCTTTAATTTCCTTATGGCACACCAACCTCTTAACTCTTGGAAAGAGAATGTGCCATACTTAGAAGGCAGCACTGGGCTGTCTTCTTGTAGAGGCACACTATGCCCTGCCTTTAAAGCCATGACTAGTGAGGTGTGGTGTGTGCAACTACCTACACTACTTGGTTTCGTACTAGAACCTCTCTCGCAGTTGTAGTCCGGGTGTGCTAAGCCCTTACCACCTACAACTTCTAAGTTCAGTAGAACTTATGTATTATAAGCTTGATTTATATGTACCTTCTGGTACCTTAATGTGATTTTTCAAATGATATTCTCAAGATTATTTGGTAAAGCAATGCAAGCTCTAATCCCACACTCTGCACAACAATGTGAGAAGTTGGCCCGGTATATGATGTCCTCTATTCTAGTGGGCACCTTGCACCAGTCCAAACCACCCTTATTGATGGTAGGGTGTAAAGCCAACCTTATAAAAAGCTATCATAGTGGTAGCTGTGGAGAGCAGCCTTCAGGCACAGTCTTAGAGGAGAGTTAAGTTAGTTGTTTTACCAATTATAATCTCTTGAATGATCAAATGAAAGAACACCACACAAGGTATATATCAAATATATACGTATTTATTCTAAACGCAACCCCTCTGGACGCTTTATTAGGTCAGAGGTGAAAGTACAATACAAGGAACTTAATTAGCATATGATAAGTTGCACAGTATATGTTATGCCCTAGGGGCCTCACAAACCATATACTAAAATAGTGGTATAAGAACCACGTGAGAGTTAGAAAGCAGGCTTGAGGCCTGTGGAATCGCTGGGGCTGCCTAGAACACCAAAGGATAGGCTGTAGGAGGCCCACGGGAGATGCGTGCAGTGTCTAAACACAGCCGTGGGTTACCATTGACTTTGGAGAACAAACAAGTTACAAATTTACAATTTAAGGGCACTTCTAGGTGAACTACGATGGAACCCTTTTAGACTAGGACACTTCGAGAGTCAAGACCCACGGGAGCACCGGAGTACTCGTGTTACCTCACCAAGGGAAGCCGGGTGCATAGGTGTCTTTTGGTGTTGGGTTTCGTCGTCTATTCCAATGGGAAGCTGCGAAGAAGTGCTGCAGGCGACCAGAGGAAAAGTGTCCGGGTGGATCCAAGGGTGGATCGGAGATGTGAAGAACCTGAAAGCAGAGGAGACAGAGTCTGGGGCACTAGCTAGTGACCAGGATGGGGATAAGAAGATGCCAGCCGATGTCTGGTGATTTCAGGTGAAAAGGTGAAGCTTGCCTCTTCAGCCACGAGGACCAGGAGGAGTCGACTACGACCAGGAGCTGGATTAGAGCTGTCCCACGATGGATCTAGTTGACTGCGGTGTCGGTATCCAGATTGGACCCAACAAGCATTGGCAAACACAATCCACGCAAGATGTTGAGATTGGCTTTGGTGCAGACCAGCAAGGTCTGAGGAACTCCTCCTTTGGAGAGGAGTGGGAGCAAGCCTGGAGCAACCAGGAAAGCTAAAGAAAGTGAAGATTGGTCTTCGTGATGGCTCACTAACCAACGGACTAGGAACCGCGAAGACGCGTCGAGGTGAAACGCACAAAGCGGGCCCACGGGACACTCTTGGAGTGTGGGCCTCTGATCTTCGGGGCAAAAGGTGCTCGGGGCAGGGGCTTCAAATACCCCAATGCACAACTTCGGGATAGATCGGGAAGTAGGTGCAGTAGCAAGGATGCAGGATGTCCAGGAATTTCGGTTCCACGTCTTTCGTGTCCGCCACAGGTCTCGGCTTTGCTGGGAGCGCAGGTCAGCGTCCGATGTCTGGAAGTCCGTGTCCTGTGTCGTAGATCCGGCGGGAGCCTCGAAAATGCAGACAGGCAAAGATGCTGTTGGTGCCTGTTTGGACAGGGTGGTCACTCCTTGACCACCAGGGATATTTCTTTTGTCTTCCAGTCGCAATGGAATGTTGAAGGTCCAGGAATTATGTATCGGAGTTTCGTCCAGGGTAATTTAGGGACTGGGGTGCTATACTTATAGCAAGTTTAGTGGTTGGACTAACTCGAAGGTCCCTCCTATGGGTGGACCTGGGGAGGGGGTGGTAACACCCCTTCCACTTTGTCCAGTTTCGCGCCAGAGCTGGGGCTGAGCGCCCCAGCAACCAGTTTGAACTGGGAAATGCATGGAGCACCTTGTGTGCCCCAGGCAGTGTCTGAAAAGCATTCACTGAATGCAACCCACCCTGCCCTAATACACCAAAGCCTGTCTGGGGAGGTGCTAGCACCTCTCTGGACAGGAAACCTATTGTCCAGGCCTCCCCTGCCGGAGTTTCGTCCAGCAGCAGGAGGGCAGCAGCATCCATTTTGTGATGCTGGTGCTCTGTTTAACTTTAACCGGGTTTACCAGTAACTACATGTCTTCTTCCTCTAGAAGGGTGGAATGCTACCCCCGCCACCAGAACTGGCGGGGGGGGGTAGTATTTCAAAGTGTTTGACACCTTACACGACATGTAAAGCCAAACCAAAGTTAGCATTAACACTTAAGAGTATATGGTATGGCTATATCATAGAACTATATAGCTATAAGGAGATGGTTCCGAAAGCTGCAGAGGGGCTCAGCTGATGTTAGGGCACCCTCTCCCACAAAACCAAGCACTCTGCCTCCAGGATTGTCGAGGCCTGCCTTAGGAGTGACTTATAGGTTACTATGTGTCTATATATAAGGTATATATAGATATACTAAATCTAAGTAAGGGGTTATTACACCACCTTACCAAGGCTGTAAGTACAGTCCTGTGGTGTCAGTTTGGAAGGCTAACCAGGGGTGGCATAATACATGCTGCAGCCCCTGGTAGGCCTAGGGTGCACCTATGCCCTGGGTACCTAAGGTACCACATACAGGGGCTCACATGGGTGACCCAGTAACCAATCCGGTATGCACCTAAAGTACATGTTATCAATTTAGAGAGAGTACAGCTAGGCTGTGGGCCTGATTAGCAGGGCCACAGCCATACTTAAGTAAAAAAAACAGTGAAACACAGCAAAAAGTGGGGGTAACCGTAGGAAGCAGACCCTACTCTGTTCCCGTCCTCATAGCCCCTGGCTTGTAGGTGTTGTAGGAAGTGAGGTCCCTGCTTGCACGCCAACTAAGGGCCAAACAGGAGAGGGAATACATAAAACTTATCATAAATGACGCAGCATCTCACATAAGTCGGGGCTGGGTAAATCGCAGGCCTTTGAAGAGTTTTATCGTTCTCTTTACACTTCGGAACATCCACGGGCGCAGGACCAAATTGGGTATCTGGATCCCTTAGACCTCCCACAGGTCTCTGCCAACAATAATGAGGATTTGCTAAGGACGTGCTTCTTCCAGTCACAGAGCCACTGACTTCTTTGCCGGCTATTCAGGAGGAGCTTACACTGTTTGAGCAGGCAGCAGGGTTTAAGATCAATTTGCCCAAGTCCTTCTTACTTAATCTGACCCTATCTAAAGAGGAGTGGAGATGAGTGGGGAACGTGTCACCCTTTACCTGTACAGATGAGGAGATTACCTATTTGGGTTTCAGGCTCACCCCCCAGTATTTCAGATCTCTACAAGGCCAACTTCCCTCCCCTTTTACGCCAATTAAAAATTGACCTGGGCAAATGGAGTGCTGCATACTTTTCCTGGCTGGGCAGAATTAAGGCCATTAAAATGAACGCGCTCCCCCGATTGCTTTACCTCTTTCAGGGGCTTCCCATCCCAGTGGAAAACTGTCTCATTAGGGAGTTGCGACAAATGATTACTAAATTTGTATGGTTTGTGCGGAGGGCTCGCCTGCCCCACCGCCTGCTCACGCAGGGAAGGACGTCTGGCGCTGCCAGATTTTCAGTGATACTACAGGGCAGCTCAGCTGCACATAATCACAGAATGGTTGCTGCGTGACTCATAGAAGCACTGGCTTCATATAGACAGACAGATAACCGGCCGCACCATTTAGGATCTATTATGGAAGCCAAAACATGATAGTCTGCCCAATCCCTACATCAGTACACCCACGTCTACCACATTACGGGTATGGGACGTTCTCACTAGAAGGTTGCAGCTAACTACCTTTCCATCCCCCTACACGCCCGTACACTTCGATGCCACCTTCTCCCCTGCGCTCCAAGAGGGACCCTTAGAGGCATGGCGGGCGGGGGGGTTCAATCAAGATTTCTCATCTATTTCATTAAGGGGAGCTTCTCGCCTTTCAAGAATGCATGAAACAATTCACACTGACTTCCAAGGAGGAATTCCACTATTTGCAGCTCAAACACTGGGTACAGCAGCCCCAGGTGCGGCTGGCCGACACCAGGGACCTGCTCCCCATTGAGAAGTTTGCCCAGTCTGGGTCCTCCTCCAAGGGTTGCATCTCCTTTCTGTATGCTCTCATACCAGCTCTGAGCCCCAGGTCGACCCCGCGCTATAAATGTTTTTGGGATGCTCTCTTGGATACGCCTCTAGCAGATACACAGTGGGAGCATTTAAGTAAATATATAGCGAAATTCAACCGCACGATGTATCTAAGGGAGGTGCCCTACAAAATCATGTATGATTGGTACTTCTACCCTCAAACTACACAATCTTCCCCAAAACTGATTGGTGCTGGCAGGGGTGTGGTCTAGTGGGCGACTTTCGTCATATCTGGTGGGACTGCCCCTCCATACAGCCTTTTTGGAAAGAGTCGGTCCCAAATTAAACTCATTCTAGGCTACCCAATTTCCTCTTTCCCTGGAACACACCTTGTGGGGGTGAGCGATCCAACCCTGAAACGCCAGACACCGAGTGATAGGTCTGTCATGTGGATTTGCCTGGGGGCGGCTAAAATGGCAGTGCTGCTGCATGGAAAAAGCAAGAGGCACCATCTTTAACCCAATGGCACGCGAGGCTGTGGAGGGCGTTGACTCTGGAGCACATGGCCGACATAGTGGATGACACCAGAAAAGGATTCAAATATATATGGTCCCCGCTGGTGAGCTACTTATCGGAAGGGCTCCCGCTGATGGCGTGTGCCCCACAGCCTAGGGCTCTTAACCTGTTCCATATCTAATGCCACAACAGCACATTAGGCGGCGTACAGCTCTGAACCTCAGGACCACCTCCTTATTATTTGCACCATGACGTTACATTTTTGTTGTTGTACTTAGAGGGTGGATTGACGGAAGTTGTAGATTACTAAATTCAACAGGATTAGATTGTATCTATTCATAAGGTTTCCATGCCACAGAACTTGTGAACAAGCTTTAACCTATATGTGATGTCTGTAACTCTTGGCTTATTCCTTTTTTTGGCAACCGTTGCATGTGTACTGCATTTCTGTATCAATCTAAAAATTCAATAAACAGAATTTGAAACAAGCTAACATGGCATTCTAGAGACAGCCAGTGTAGTGGCTTAGTGGTGATCTGGTCTAACGTTTTGCCTTACAGAGGAGTCTGGCTGCCGCAGTAGTTACTTTGGGAGGTGCAGTTAATTTTGGTAGTCTGGAACCAAGAGCATTGACGCCTGTATATGTGTGAAAGGTGAGGAATTGAATGACTATTCTGAAATCTGCAGGGGGAATTCAGGGTTTTCTTTTTTTTTTTTTTAGTAACTGAAATTTGTATGTTTCAAATTTGTTTAGCTTATTGATAAATTTGGTTAGGTTGAGGCTGAGTGGTGTGATAAAGCCAAGGGATTCCGCTGGTAGTCTTAAAGATGATATGATGGCCGGTGGATGAAGAGATTGTAGCAAATTTTGAGCTGGTGGAGGGTAGTTGTTTGAATAGAATTGAAGTTCGGTTTTGTTTGGATTCAGTTTTAGAGAAACTATCAGACATCCATTTACTTAGCTCTTCGAAAAAGAACTTAAGAAATCTGTCTGAGGTACTGGGAATTTTTAATATTGCAGAGTTTCATCAGTGTTTTGATGTAAAGATATGGTCTTATCGTGGACCAGTATGCTAGGTGGCGCTATATGTTAAATAGATGTGGTGAAAGGCTCAAGGCTTGAGGTACCTCACATTTAATTAAGAAGGAACAAGATCTGGAAAAGTTTAAGGTGATAAATTGTTTCCATTGATCAACTCTGAACCAGTTTAGAAAGAACTATTTCTTTTATGTCCATTCTGGATGACAACATTCTTAGCAATGTGTCTCGATTGTTATCTAGCGCTGTAGGTGGGTCTGAAAGAAACAGCAGGCATGTAATTAAATCTTCTAGTGTTTTTAGCTTGTTTATAATTTGTAGAGGCTGTCTCATTGCTGCATTCGAGTTTTAAGCCAGATTGGAATTTATTCAATAGGTGGTTGTTTGTACTGTGGTCTGACCATTGCCGTACAATCACCTTTTCAATTATATATCCTAATAATGATAACTTGGTGATAGGTCTAAAAATTTGCAAAGGCTGTTTATGTTGAGGTTTTGCTTTTTTGAGAACGGAGATATTTGACCACATGTGATTACCTCTGGGGAGGTGCCTTTTTAGGTCGAGCCTGAGCAGCGAATGCGCTGCTGCAAGGCATACAGTATTGGAGTATGGCTATGAAGCCCCTTCCACTCTCCGTCCACATTTTTAATTGGCTTGTGTCATTGTCCTTCTTAAACGATGGCTTCCGAGTCGTTATTAGGGTTAATATGCCCTCCTTGGTACCGCCTTGTTTGCATTTAGTACCTCCCATAACGACTGGACCTTTTACTTGTCTTGTTGCACAGTCTGCTTTATCTTGGCTGTGAGCACTATTTTGTTTAATGATTTTCCCCTATACCACCCACAAAGTCACAGCACGCCACCCGCTTTTATTTTATTTTCTAATGGCGGTCCCCTTTAACTATAGCGGCGGCTTTTCTTTCTTTAGTTAATATATCAGCGTGGTCCGCTTTAAGTATAGTGGGACACGCATACTTATTTATTTTTTTGTTTTACTAGCGCCCATGCAGTGCTTTCACATTTATGGAGGCAGCGCCCCTTTCTTTAGACAAGCCACGTAGAAAGAAAGGGACGTGACCTCCATGAATGTGAAACCACCGCATGGGCACTTGTAATTTGCAGTACAATAGGTCTCGCATTCGCGAGAGTTTAAGCTATTACATTGCCAATCGCTCATACTTGTGTAAATGCAAGACCTATTGCATTGCAAATGCTTGTTTGAGAGGCAATACATTTTTTAACTAGGAGAGGGGCAGTGTCCACAGCAAGTGCTTTGGTTAGATATGCACGCATAGGGTCTTCTGAAAGGTTGAAGGGATTTATTGAGAGGATAATTTTGATGGGCATGTCAAAATCTAGAGGAATAAAAGTCAAATTATAAGTGATTGATATACTCAGAATAGTAGGGACTGTAATAGTTTGTAAAAGTTTAATCTGGTCCTGAAGTAGCTTTTATTTAAGCAAAAGGTGTGCTTTGCAAGTAACTCTAAATGTACTATTTTGGTTGACAGGTTTGGTTTGAAAGAGTTTTTGTTCAGTTGGTTGCGTCGTTGATTACGTTTTATTTTTATTTTCAGCAGTTCTAGTTTGCCCTAAAGATGAAGTCCTTGCCTGTTCCTATGTTTTCTAAGGCGGTGGGAGGGGCTGGATTTTTTGTAGTCCCTCTAGTATTTCTCATGTTTCCTAATGGGATTCTTGCTGGGATTTGATAAACTAGAATACCCGGGAAAGTGAGGTTTGGTAGTGAATGATTTTAGTCTTTGGGATGCATTGGTTGAGTCTGTGTAGGGAGTCGGTAGAGTGAGCAGTGGGGTTGTTGGTGGAGAGCGGTCTGAGAGTGCACCTATGAGTTAAGGAGTGCAACTATATTTTAACCAGCTTGGTGTTGCAGCGCGGTCTACGGAGTCAGTAGTCAGTCATCCGTGAGTGGGCTAAAAGTATGTAAACGCCTATCATGAGGATGATTCTGGATCACACCCTGAGTAATGGAATATCCTTCAGGAATCTGGTGGCAGAGCTTATATTGTGATGGACACTAACCTCTACGGAGTAGTACTCCATCTAGATGGATTGACAGAATGGCAACTCCATCAATAGACAGCTACGTTGTACATCCACAAACAGAGGAACAATATCCTGCCTCTCTGCAGTTAAGACCACGTACTGTGATCATGGACTCATAAATACAGATGGCATAAAAGTTACCTTGAGGGTAAAATGACACCCTAATCAATCTAGTAAATAGGAACTAGATGAAGCAATCACATGAGAACCAGTTAAAAGTGGGAAATGCCGACCAAAGACACTTATTGGCAACTATACAAAAAAGCAATGGCAAGACTGGTCATTCATGTTCCTTTTATTATGCGATCTGTTTAAAGAAATGTCGAATAGCTGTGGTCTGTATACTGTATGATCCTAAGTCATTTAGAAAGGGCAAAATGCACAATAGTCCATGATTATTTTTACTTGAATATTGGCCAAATATCCTTAGTTCATAAAACTATAATAGTCCAGTCCTTTGCATTCCACTGCTGGTGTTTTCGAATTTACGCTCTTAACTGCAGCCCATAATCCCTAAACTTAGTCGCATGACTGCTCAGAATCAAGTGTTTGGTAATTTTGCCCTGTGTGGCGACAGTAAGGCTATCTTGAGCAAGCAAAGCAATAACTACAAGAAAAAAGTAGAAACGTTCTATTGTCTGGCTCCATTCCAAGGTAATGCATTCATAGATCATACAAAAATCATTTTTCCATGATACTTGTAGAATTGGCAGTAGCTGATCTTTAACATCTACCCTTTACACTTGTTCTGGTAGCCAAATATGAGATGGATGGAGGACCCTATTTGTTCATGATACTTTTATAATTCACAAAATTTTTATTGAGAGAGTAGCAGAGAGCATTACAGTCATGAGCATATATCAGACATGGTTCAAATATTGACGAAAGCAAAACTAAAACAAAAAGGAGTATAAAGTAAATAAAGAAATTAAGGAACTTAGACATTGCATCAGTACGTTGTGGAGGTGTCACAACAAGAAGAGGTGCGAAATAATCGTACAATCTGTTAAGACCTGCATCAGAAAATCTTTGAAAAAGTATGCATCAGCAATTACAATTATGGGGTACTGAAAGGGCGCTATCGCAAGAGGTGCATGTGAACATCAGATAATCACGGAGGCTTGAAAAGGTCGAAGTGAGCATCGAGTGAGGACCATAGTTTCCTATGTGGGGGACGCCATGGTGTAGAGGCAAGCGCTATGTTATCGCTCCTCTAAGGTTTGAGATCCAATTGAGCCAATGGGGGAAAGAGGCTTTACCTGTGTCCTTCCAATTATTCAATATGATTTTAACCGCCGCCGTCAGAAGTAGGTCAAGTAGGGCTTTGTCATTTTCATTGAGAGTGACGGCTTTGGTGAAACCCAGGACTAAAGTTGCAAATTCTCTCGGGAGAGAAATATGTAGGACTTTGGTAATGAACTCGAAGATTCTGTCCCAGTAGGCGGTGACACGAGGGCATTTAAATATTAGGTGTTCAAGGTCCCCACCCTCCGCCATACAGTTCCAGCAGGAATCATCGTCTTTGATGTTGTGCAAAAAGAGTCTCCTGGGGGTCCAAAAGGCTTTGTGGAGTAGCCAGAATTTAGTTTGGGATAGTGTAGGGCTAATTTTGTGTTGTGTGGTTGACTCCCAGATTCTGGCCCACTCTACTTCCGAGATTGTCGTGGATGAGTATGAATCCCAGAATGACTGTGTGGAGTTAGTCAGGTTGGATCTCTGTGGGCGGATCATTTTGTATATTCTGGACACCTGATGGCCAAGTCTATTGAGTGTGTTTAGGTAGCCAGGGAGGGAGGGGGTGATGTCGTTCAGAGCTGCTTTGGTGAGTGCCACCTTGAGGTGCAAGAAATAGTAGAATTCTATGTGATGGAGTTGAAATCTACTTTGTAATTCGCAGAAAGTGAGTGGTGACGAACCTTCAAATAGTTGGTGAGGGAAGTGTATTCCTTTCCCTATCCAAGTAGGGTTATTTAGTGGTTTCCCTTTGTATTGTAGGTTGTTATTGTGCCACAACGATTCCCACTTCGATTTACGGAATTGGTGAGGTAAAAATTTGCTTACATGAAGGAGGGCTGCTTTCGTGTGATTGAAGATGGTTCCTGAGTTTAAAGTGGGGAGTAGTTTGGTGGTAAGAAGGGCGGAGGGATCAAGGCCCTGAAGAAGGGAATTTTTCCACAGATAGCCACACCGGGGTGTAGTCTGTGTGTGGAGTTAGCCAGAATGAACCCTGTCTGGCCAAGAAAGCAGTTTGATAGAGTTTAAAATCCGCCAGATTGACGCCTCCCAAGGTTTTATCAAGACGTAGTTTTTTCAGTCTAATTCTGGCCTTTTTCCCTTGCCAAAGGAAGGAGGAAATCAGTTTGTCAAGCTTGGAAAGGAATTCTTTGGAAAAGGTAATGGGTAGCATTGTGCTCAGGTAGTTGATTAGTGGGGATATCATCATTTTTATCGATTCTACCCGACCCCACCATGTGATAAACCGTGGGGACCAGCCATCCAGGAGTCTTTTAATTTTTGTTAGAGTGGCTGTCTCGTTATGTTTGAGTGTACTCAGTAGTTTATCGGTGAATTCTATCCCTAGGTATTTTATAACTTCTGTTTGCCAAGCTAGACCCGAGTCACCAAGGACTTCTCTGGTGGTGAGGATATTTAGTGGTTTGACTTCGGATTTGTCCTTGTTTAACTTATACCCAGATAGGGCCGAATATTTGCTGATTGAGGTCATGAGTCCCTTGATTGAGTTGGCCGGGTTTTCTGTAGCAATCAATATATCGTCAGCATATGCTGCTAATTTTATCTGAGTATCTCTGAAGGAGACTCCCTTGATGTCTTCATTCCGTTTGATGTCAGTTAGAAGGGGTTCCAGGGCCAGAAGAGTGAGTGCCGGTGAAAGTGGGCAACCTTGTCTAGTACCTTGGTAGAGGCGAAATGGGTTGGAGAGGGCGCCGTTGAGTGCTATTCGAGCTGAGGGGGAGGAGTTTAGGGCCATCACCATTGTGATGAAAGAGTGACCGAGGTTGAATGAGCGCATACATTGTTGAAGAAAGGGCCATGAAACCTTATCGAAGGCTTTTCAGCGTCCAGGGTGATCGCGACCATTGGAGATTGGCAGGTTTTAGCTTTCTCAAGTATATGGCACAGGAGTCTGGTATTGTCGTTCGACATCCTGTGTTTCAGGAAGCCAACTTGCGACGGGCTTATCAGGTTGGGGAGAACAGCGTTTAATCGATTTGCTAAGATCTTGGCATATATCTTGCAATCAAGATTTATTAAAGAGATGGGGCGGTAGTTTTTGGTCTGGAGAGGGTCTTTCCCTTCTTTAGGGATTACAATTATTGTAGCCTCACTCATTGAGGGTGAAATATTCCCACTGGACACAGTAGAATTGAAGACAGTTTGGAGCGTAGGGGTAAGTTGGTTTTCAAAGGCTTTATAAAAAGATGCAGAGAAGCCATCTGGACTAGGGGCTTTGTTGCTTTTCAGAGTTTTAATGGCTACTGAGATCTCGGTTTTACTGATGGGGGACCCTAATTGTATTTTGTCAGTTTCTGATAATTTACGTAGGTCGAGAGATTCAAGGTAGTCAGTGCAAGCTGCTATTTCCAGGGGTTTGTCATTCTTGTAAAGCTCTTCATAGAAGGTTTTAAACGTGTCTAAAATTTTGGTCTGGTTGGTTTGGGTGTTGTTTGCGGAATCTTTTATTGAGGATATGGTTGACAGCTTTTGTTTGTGTTTGAGGTAAGAAGCTAGCAATTTGCCCGCCTTATTCCCCTCGCACAACTTTAGGGCTTTGAAACGGTTGATCCATACACCCGCTCTTTTACTAGTGATGGCATTGTATTCATATTTCTTTTTGGTTAGGAGGTCGAGGGGTTTGGGATCTTGGGGGTTGGTTTTGTGTTGGGCTTCTAGAGTTCTGATATCTAGTTCCAGTTGTTCCAGGTCTTTGTTTAGTGCCTTGTTGGCTTTGGCTTTAATATTTATAATGACTCCACGGATCGTGGCTGTAAGAGCGTCCCATAGGGTGTTAGGCGCGGTATTTGGGATATTATTTAGTAGTAAGTATTCCTCAATGGCGTTTGCTATCAGAAGTTTGTCGTCGGGATTGGTTAGGGTTTCCTCATTAAAGCGCCATCTTCTAGGTGGGCAGATCGAGCGGGAGCCGGCAAGCTTGGTGTGGATACAGGCATGATCGGAAACAAGTTTGGGGGCGATATCGGTTTCCTCAATCAGGTGTGTGAATGAGGATGAGACTAGGATAAAGTCAATACGCGAATAGGAGTTGTGAGGAGCAGAGTAAAAGGTGTAGTCTCTCCCATTGGGATTCTGGAGCCGCCATGAGTCCTTAAGGCAGTAGCGCTCGCAGAGACATAATAGGGCCTCATGCGTGCGTGAGGGGTGGAAAGAGCACTTGGACTGCCTGTCCAGTATGGGATCGAGGGGCAGGTTAAAGTCGCCCCCCACTATCAGAAGGTCGTCTTGTGGGATATGCTCCATTGAGCGAGAGACTGAATTCCAGAATTCAGGGTCATCTGAATTAGGGCCGTAAATGTTCACTACGTGGATGGGGTCATCCTCTCTGCGTAGATGGGTCACTATGTTCATGATACTTTTATTAAAACACTTTCTGAAACCGCCTCTGTGAACATTTCCTCCTGTTAGATGACAAGTCCTGAAACGTTCTTGTGAGTTTAATAAATGTGGAAACTTTATTTAATGTTTTTCCTATGGCAACAAGGTTGCTTTCCTCTTGACATTTAAATAACAAGACAAGTAAGCAAAATAATTGCCCTTTTGATATAAACTATACTGTTCCACAGACGGATGGCATTAACAACACAACTTAGGTTCCCACCCAAGATTGTGGGACGGACCTAACCTGTGCCTTTATCGGAGTTTTCCAATTTCTCAATTTGTGCCTGAAAAATAGTTGTACAAACTTGGCACAAGCGTTGTATTATGGGGCTAGAGCTAGATTCTTTGTGACACTTAAATACTGCTGTAAAAATGGGCAGGTAATTTGAAGGCACGGCATTGCCAGATGGTGGTGATGTGCAGAAGACACTGATACTTGCTAGTCTGCAGGTCAGTCCCAGGAAATGTTGTGGATCAATCAACCTGATCAAAGGTGGCAATACTAGCTGTGTTTGAAATAGAATTTCTTCACGAGGTCTGTTAAACAGCAATTTGAGGAACATCCACATTTTTCGATACTATTGCAACTTGGATTCTGATTAGTGGGCTCTGTTAAATATTTGTGGGTACATCTACAACTTATTAGTCATTTTTCTATTTGAAGGGTGACCTGGTACATGATCTACATTACCTTGGGACGTTTGAACAGTATTGTAGGTGTCTTGGAATTGATTTCACACTTACGTTTACTTTTCATGGTCGCCTGGTTCTCTGGTTTAATAAGTGAATATCATTGTTATCATATCCAAGTGAACAGTGAGGGCGTAACTCTAGCTTAGGCTCTGTTGCTAAGGTACTGCTCTAGTATTGTGGGTGAAGCCTATATCCTGCATACCATAGGAGCGTCTCACAACTGATATATATATATATATATATATAGGTGTGTGGGTGTGTATGTATGTATGTGTATATATGTATATATATATATATGTGTGTGTGTATATATATATGTGTGTGTATATATATATATATGTGTGTGTGTATATATATATGTATATATATATATGTGTATATATATATATATATATGTGTATATGTATATATATGTATATATATGTGTATATATGTATGTATATATATATATGTATATATATATGTATATATATATATATATATATAGTTTTCCATAGGGCGGTTGGCCTCACTTTTAGCCCGAACGGCTGAATGGATTTGCACGAAACTTGGCAAAATTGTAGGGACTGGTAGCCCGATGTGCCTTTTGTAGGTCTCAATATATGTGCTCCAGTGGATTTTGAGAAATTAACGTTTAAAAAAAGATATATATCTGTAACAGCGGACCGGGCAGCGCTCCAGGACGCGTACTTTTCGCGCAACGGAGCTTTGTGAAGCGAAGCTGATTGGTTCTCCGGTGTCTGTCAACATTCCAAACAGTCCGTAGCGGCCGCCATCTTGTCTCTCGGTAGGATCGAGAGACAAGAGGAGGCCAAAGCGAAGGGGCAAATGACCATAAGGGGGAATAGTAGATCCTCGCTGACCCCCTACGTTTGATGTGGAGGTTTTAAAAGGGCTCCGCGGGGCAAAAAAAAAACAAAATAATAATAATCGAACGGCTGAATGGATTTGCACGAAACTTGGCAAAATATTAGGGACTGGTAGCCCGATGTGCCTTTGCTAGGTCTCAATATATGTGCTCCAGTGGATTTTGAGAAATTAACGTTCAAAAAAAGATATATATCTGTAACAGCGCTCCGCTTCGCGTACTTTTCGCGTTACGGAGCTTTGCGAAGCTGATTGGTTCTCCGGCGTCTGTCAACATTCCAAACAGTCCGTAGCGGCCGCCATCTTGTCTCTCGGTAGGATTGAGAGACAAGAGGAGGCCAAAGCGAAGGGGGAAATGACCATAAGGGGGCATAGTAGATCCTTCCTGACCTCTTAGGTTTGATGTACCATTTTGTCAAGTTTGGTGTAATTCCGTTCAGCCATTCAGGCTGTAGACGTATGTAAATGTCCTATGGAAAATTGCATGGGGAAAACACATTTGAAAGTGTTGAAATTTAGAACCAATTAAAATGTTACTTTGGTTTTGTATTTGTGTGTGATGAAAGTTAATTGGTTATGTATATATGTCAAATGAGAGGAAACCACAGCCATTTTGTGATACTACTGTCAGGTACATTTGTGAGGAATTTTTGGTGGTGAATTTCTGGTGTTTGATTTACACAGTACTAACACTTCTGCTACTTTTAAAAAGGTGAGTTGTTAATTTGTAAGGGGAACTATGTTGTACACTTGAAGATAATTTGAAAAATGTTTTCTGTTATTTATTTGCAGTCCTTCTGTTATACTAAATACTTGATAAAGTTAGTTTTATATTATGTATTACTAAAAACGATAAATGAAAGTGATTATTTTTTTCTGCAATTTACAGCAAGCAATTTCAAAATAAAATGGCTCACAATGAAGAGACCGTGGCAATTTCTTTTGAATTGTCCACTACATTGATTGAAATTGAGAGCACCAATAATGAAATATTGTCACAAGGAGGACATGACTTGTATGATTCCATTAGATTGATTGAAATGGACAGCACCAAGAATGAAATATTGTCGGGGGCTTGGCCAGCAGCATGCAGGGCTAGACGTGTCTCCCGGGAGCTCCCGGCCGACATCTAAATATCCGACAATTTGCACATCTCCACTGGATAAAACTCACTTATTAGCTGTCGGAGGACGCCTGGAGAGGGACGAACGAGGCAAAGCCCAAGACCGAACCGTCTAGAGGGTGTTTAGCCGACCCTGGCGCGGAGCCTGTAGTGAAGGGGTAACGGCCGAGCAAGATGGCGGCTCGGTGACCGGCCCGGGGCAGAGCGCCGCATCCCGTGAGGCGCTGGAGACTACCAGTGTGTGCTGAGGCGCCGTCGGAAACTTAAACCAGCCGAACCCGGAGAGCCACGCGAGCCCGGGAACCTGCAGGACCGCCCGCCGGGCGAAGTGTAGGAACGCAGCGGAGGCGCCCAGGTGCGGGTCGGCTGCAGGGAAGCGGAGCGCGGAGGAGCTGGTGCCCGGAGGAGCGTGTTATGAGGCTACCTCGACTGGACCGGTGAGAGACGTCGGGCCGCAAGCGGAACGGACCGGGTGTTGTGGGTGTCGCTGGGACTCGAGGCACACCTATCCAACATGGCGGCCGCTTCACCGGACTGACGGCCGGAGAGGACCCCGGAGGGAGGAGGGACTTCCCTGCCCACACCGGCGACAGCGGAGAAGCGGAGGAGGCACGCTGGTCACGGCCGGAGCGGGGGAGCAGCGAACACCGGGAGCCCGACTTCACCAAGATGGCGGCCGCGACCTCGGACGCACTCGGTGAGTGAGCGGGGTGAGGAAAGGCAGCCCTGCGTACCCAGCCGCACAGAGACAGGTGGTGGGGTGAGTTTACCCGGCAACGGGGGAAGACTGTGGCAGCTACCCCCCCCCCCCCCCCCCCCGCCCCCACCACTCCTCCCGCCCTCACTACTGACCCACGGAGGGGAGCGACCAGGCAACACCGGCGCCACACACCGGCAACCACGCAAATCTGAGAGAGGCGCCCCATGACCGCTCCGAGGCCGCACTGCTGCGCAGACCAGTGGTACTGAGGAGGCCGGCCCGGCAAAGAATCAGGGGTGGTGCAGCGCAGGTTGGAGAGCAGGGGAGACGGGACATTTACGCTGCACTGTTGAAGGATCCTGGAGGAGGGCTGCGGCCGCAACCTGCGACGGTGTGGACGGGGGCCCCAGTAGGAACCTTGCTGGAGGTGCCTCTGCATTGCCTCTGCATTGGGAGGGCCCACCACAGCGGCCTCTGAGGGGCGACGCGACACACCGCATTCAGTGGCACCGAAGCGAAGTGGGGCGGGCAGAGCGGAGGGTCACTTCGGGACACACGGCCGGAGTACCCACAACCAGATCGGCGGGGAAGGCGAGGAGCACCAACCAACTACACCACCTGGGACGATCAGAGTGAGGCGATAACGGGGGGGGTTGCCGAGTGACGGGTTGGCATCGGAGGCTCGACACACGGAGGGCAGTGCCTGGACACCCTAGATCCCTGTTGGGCCCACAACGAGGGGGCTCTACACACATCCCTCATAGCTGGACTCGCCACTGACTCAGTGAGGATGGGGAAGAGAGACCTCCCACCCAAGCATCCTAAACAGGGCACTCTGGAGCTCTTCGCGGCGCCAAGGACACCCAGGGACAACTCGGGCGCGGCGGCGGAGGGGGCAACTGACACGGACAGGTTGCTGGCAGCGATCCAGGCATCGAGATCGGATATCCAGGAATCCCGATCCGCGTTGGAGGGCAAAATTGGGGAAGTGGGCGCTGAAGTCACACTCCTGCGCCAAGATTTCAAGAATCTCTCTGCCAGGGTGTCTGAAACGGAAACACGCATTGGAGAGGCTGAGAACTCGATAACCACCCTTCGGAGAGAAATGGCGGAGCTCCAGGCGTCGCACAAACAGCTGCTCTGGAAGGTGGATGACGCCGAAAACAGGGCGAGACGGAACAACCTCCGATTCGTAGGATTTAGAGAGGGGATCGAGGGGAACAGTATGGCAGCCTTCCTGCACAAGTGGATCACGGACACCTTCCCTGGAGCCCGTTTTTCTTCCTGCTTTGTAATCGAAAGGGCGCACAGGGCGCTCCTTGCGAAACCTCCGGAGGGCGCGAGGCCCAGGCCAGTGATCGCGCGATTCCTGAACTTCGCGGACAGAGACTTAATTTTGCGGGAAGCGAGGAAAATGGGCGAAATCCGAGTTGAGAACACCAACATAATGATTTTTCCGTACTATAGTCAGGAGGTCCAGAAGCAGCGGCACTCCTTTGACTCGGTGAAAGTCAAATTGAGATCATTGAACATTACGTATATGCTGCTCTTCCCTGCAAAACTCAAAGTCATCTACAAGGACAAGGCGCACTTCTTCAGCCATCCGGAAGATGCATGGCAATGGCTGGAGGAGAGACCGGTCCTCAACAGTCGGGAAACAGCAGGGAGAGAGGAGCTGGTGAGGGTGGCACAGGACAAGGCGAGGTGGGGCTCGCCAAAACAGCAGAGGAGGAGATCCCGGAGACTCTACTCGAGATACACAGGCACCCCGTACCATTCGCGCACATCGGCGGGTTCCAGGAGGGGGAGATCGGAGTCACCCGGGACGTCGAGGACGGCTCACGGAACTGAGGAGGGGCCACGGGACCAGGCACGCTCGGAAGGGGAACACCTCAGGGACTCGGATGTGGAGGACGAGGCGTCAGACACTGATCAACGCTCCTTACACCCACTGGAAACGGAGATCCGGCTGTTGGAACAGGACATATCCGACAAACACTGCAGCACAGTACCGACAACACAAGACTCACATTCGTGAACCTGGAAGAAGTGGATGATCGGATTGTTGGCCGGGACGCGGCCATGACACGCAAGTGACCAGCACCCTTTTAGTTGTTGTTTCTTCTTTCCTCTCGTTGAATCTTTTTGTGGTCTCAGGAACAGTTTACTTGTTAGCAACAACGGTTCTTAACAGTTTGGACAAGAGCCCAGGAGTGGTGCATACCCTTGTCGGGGGTAAAAGCCCGACGGGGGGGATACAGCACGGGCCGCTATAGGGGGCTCTAGCGGGCCATAGTTCTATAGAGGGAGGGAGTGGGGGGGGTGACAGACCGACTTCTACTAACAGCTTGGACCTTGATGGGAACGAGTCTGGAAGGGGAGAGAGGTGGGGAGGGGGGTGAGAGAGGGCACGGGGGAATTTCACCGAGTTGGGGAAGTTGGGGAGGGAGTTGGGCAAGGAATGGCACGAAGAGGCACATCCTGAGGAATGGGAGTCAACATTGTCACGCACAGCCGCTAAGGTCGCCTATTGACCTCCAGAAGACCTACACAGTATGGCAGGTACACTAACAAACACAGATGGGATACACAAGGGGATCTCCATTATGACTTGGAATGTTAATGGCCTGGGCTCCAAAATCAAGAGGGGATTAGTTAATTCATACATAAAGAGGACCGCCCCGGACCTCATTCTCCTGCAAGAAACTCACCTTAGGGCGGGAAAATGCACATTCATAGCGAGGGGTAGATACAAAGTCTTGAATCACGCGGGCTACACGTCAGGCGCTAGGGGAGTGGCAATACTAATTAACAAAACACACCCCTTCACCGTAGCGCGCACATGGAGCGATACACAGGGTACGTATGTGGGAGTGCAGGGAGTATGGTGCAGACAACGCATCACAGTCATCTCAGTATATGCCCCTCCAAAACTCCAACCACGCACACTTAGGGAGGTAGCGTCCATCTTACTAGAAACGGCGGACACGATGCAAATAGTGGGGGGAGACTTCAACGATGTCATGTCGGAAGACTTAGATCGTTCAGGGGCAACACGCAGAGGGGGGACACAAACCGCCCTTGCGAAATATGTGGCGGACATGGGACTCACTGACGCATGGAGATGGCGACACCCGACACAAGAGACATTCTCCTTTTACTCAGGGGCCCACAAAACCTTTTCCAGGCTGGACTATATTTTTGTGGCAAGACAGTACCTATCAGAGGGGGACAAACTCACGTACAAGGCTAGGGGAATATCGGATCACTCCCCCCTATATGCACTATTAGGGAAGAACACCGAAAGGCGTGAGACGGAATGGCGCCTGGCAGCCTGGGATATTCAATCCCCGGAAATAGTGCGGGGTCTGAGGGCAGACATAAAAGTGTACGTAGCGGAGAACAAGGGCTCAGTGGAATCTAACATTACTTTCTGGGAGGCCATGAAACCGGTGGTGAGAGATAGGGTTAGAGGGAGGCTGCGAGACGAACGCAGCAAACGGCACAGGGAGGCAGCAGCGTTAGAACTTGAAATCCTGACCCTGGAAAGACGCTACCTTGTAAACAGAGAGGAAGGTATACTGCGGCAGCTGCAGGACAAACAGAAGGAGTATAGGGAACTGGTCTCTAATGAGGCGAAGACGCAGGCCCTAGCAACGCTACACCGCCTGTATGATGTAGGCGACAAGTCAGGCAAGCTCCTGGCGTGGCTCAGTAGGAAAGAACAAGCCGCGAGATGGGTGGAAAGAATCAGAAAGGATGGGGGAGGCCTGGAAACTACCGATAGGGGCATAGCAGAAGCTTTCGCGCTACACTATGAGAACTTCTATAGAGGCCGGGACCTCGGGTCAGTGGACGAGGCCCTACTCTATATGGAAAATCTAGATATCCCAGTACTGGATGAGGACCTCAGCACCCCTCTGGAGGCGAGAATCACACTGGAGGAGATCTCCACTGCCATTAATAAATTAAAAACGGGGAAAACACCGGGGCCCAACGGGTTCCCGGCGGAATTCTTTAAAAAGACGGCCGACCTATTGACGCCTCATCTGTTGGCGCTCTATGTTGAAGCATACGGACTAGGGAGACTCCCTCGAGACCTAGCATTAGCAACCATAGTGCCGATATACAAACAGGGCAAGCCGGAGGACGATTGTGCCTCATATCGCCCCATCTCCCTCTTAAATATGGAGGTCAAAGTACTGGCCACAATTCTAGCGGCGCGCCTACGGACGGTGGTCTCAGACCTTATACACACTGACCAGTCCGGATTTTTGCCGGACAGAGCGACAAAACTCAATCTCCGACGGACCCATAATTGGCTCCAAGAAATACAGGGTAGAACGGAACCGCATTGGTTCCTGTCCTTGGACGCTGAAAAAGCGTTCGATGCGGTACATTGGCCCTTTCTCATGGCAGTGTTGCGTCGGTTTGGCTTTGGCCCACACTTTCAGAAATGGATAGGGTTGCTCTACGCGGCACCGAAGGCGCGGGTACGAGTGAATGGGTGCCTATCACGCGAATTCCGGGTGGAGAGGGGCACCAGACAAGGATGCCCGCTGTCCCCCCTCCTTTTCACTCACTATAGAGATACTGGCGGCCAAAATCCGTCAGAACCCAGAGATCCATGGCTTCAGGTGTACCGAGTCGGGGGATACTCAGGAAAAGGTCTCGTTGTATGCAGACGATGTACTGTTGTACATCACGAACCCCGAGGTCTCCGTAGGGAAGTTGTTCAGAGAGTTGGAAGACTTTGGGGCACTGGCCGGCCACACCATCAACTGGCATAAATCGGTCTTGTATACACCACAGGGAGCAGTACAGGGAATACCGCTGCCGGACCGTCTACTCACCACCACCGAGGGGTTCCAGTACCTTGGGGTGTATGTCACTTTGGACAAAAAGCTCTCGTTCCAGAAAAATGTGGAACGGATACTGAAGGAGGCGGTAGAGGATATGACAAGATGGAGACAGTTGCCGCTCACCCTACTGGGAAGGGCGGCGATGTATAAGATGATTACCCTACCCAAATTCCTATACGCACTTCAAAATGAGTACTATCCGCTGCCGACTAATACTATCACTAGAATCCACGCAGACCTGCGGTCATACATATGGTTAGGCAAACAACCACGCATAGCGCTCCGGACACTCCAACGTCATCAATATAATGGGGGGATCTCCTTACCGAACCTGGAGGCATACTACTGGGCGGAACACCTGACCCCCATTAATGACTGGCTGCACGCACCAGCGGACCACCCAACGTATGCACTGGAGAGGCATAAATTGTCCGCACACAATATACTCCACTATCTATATGGGGGAAAGGCGGAGAGAACGCTCTTGCCAGCGACTCTGATTACGATTAGAGCATGGTCCCGAGCTACTAAATCCACGGGATGGGAGGGGAGGCCAACACGTCAGACACCACTGTGGCATTGCAAATGGTTCACGGAACTCCGTAAACTGAAAGGCTTCCAAAGGTGGGACGACATAGGGATCTCCACTATTGGGGACGTGATTAGCAAAGGTGAGCTGAAGACTTTCGCTATGCTGCAGGCAGAGTTCGGATTACACCACACACAACGATACAAACACCTACAGCTAGCACATGCCTGGCATGCACAGCAGATATCACTACAGGACATACCGGAATATGCACCTTTGGAAGGGAGACTCCTAGAGGAACAGATGGTACATCAGGCAGTGTCGCTTACATATAAAACCCTCACAAACAACATGTTGGGTAATTTGGCGAAACTCAGAGGTACATGGGAGGCGGAAGTGGGGCAGCTAGAAGACTTAGACTGGGAGCTAATACTGATGCATCCCCGAGAAGTCGCTATTAAGTCACGGTTGAGGCTGATCCAATTAAATGTGCTACACAGGACATACTTCGACCGGAAGTGTCTCCACAAGATGGGTAGGATAGCGGACGCCACGTGTCTTAGATGTAATACTGAACAGGGAGATTTCTACCACACCATATGGTCATGTGTGCAAATTCAAACGTATTGGTCTCACATCTTCACAGAATTGGGGGAGGTGCTGGGAACAGAGCTAACACTAGACCCGAAACTGGTGCTATTGGGAATGGTGACCGAAGTGGACCTGCCGCGCCCGCACATCATTTTCCTGGTGTTGGCCCTGGTGGTGGCAAAGAGGGACATAGCGAAATACTGGGGTGTGGCGGAGCGGCCAGAGATTGAGGAATGGAGGAGAGGTCTGGACCTCTATATGGCAGCAGAACGAGTGACATACAAAGCTAGAGGCTGTCCAAAAAAGTTCCGAAGGATATGGAGCAAATGGAGACAATACCATGGCCTAGAGGCAGGGCACATAGGAGGCAACCCATAGAGGGGCAGCGGGCGGGGATGGGCGGGAGGGACCACCTGATAACGACGAGTATCCATACAAACCTGAGACGGTGATTCCCTTAAAGACTCCTTGTATAAGAGATGCTATATTGTGGTATGGGAGTGAGGATAAGCACTACTACACTGGACACGAAGGGAACCGGCGGACTGGTGACGCATTGTATGATGAACATGGGAACTGTCTATCACCCCTTGTGGGGGACGTGCTATTTGTTTGTTGGGGGTGGTGGGGGAAGGGGGGGGGGTGTTGTGGGAGAAAATGACAAAAGCAGGATTATAAGGTTCCAGGCGGAACGCGTAAAAATGGACACATGTGCACACTACTGGAATACCTAGGTGTTGCCGCCCGGCCTCCGGGTTGTGGGCATGACGGCTGTGGACGAATTCATTGATGTACGTTTGACATATTGGGATGGACGTGTCACAACTGTATTCTTTTCATACCTGCACAAAAATAAAGTTTAAAAAAAAAAAAAGAATGAAATATTGTCACAAGGAGATGACTTGAATGATTCCACTACATTGATTGAAATTGAGAGCACCAATAATGAAATATTGTCACAAGGAGGAGATGACTTGTATGATTCCATTAGATTGATTGAAATGGACAGCACCAATAATGAAATATTGTCACAAGGAGGAGATGACTTGAATGATTCCACTACATTGATTGAAATTGAGAGCACCAATAATGAAATATTGTCACAAGGAGGAGATGACTTGAATGATTCCACTAGATTGATTGAAATTGACAGCACCAATAATGAAATATTGTCACAAGGAGGAGATGACTTGAATGATTTTTTTGATCAATCTCTTGATGGCGAATTTATCGAGTGTTTGGAGACCATAGAGTTACAAGAATCATCATTGGAGACTTTTAATGAGGACATTGCTGATGAGGACATGTTACTAGTTCTTTCAAATTTAGAAAATTCTGAAGAATAAATTTATATTTAGAAATCAAAAATTGTTTGAGACATTATTCATTTTTATTTATAATTTATGAGGTTGTAGCGAAGTGATTGTAGTATAAAATGAGACTTATAGTATAGAGTGCAACATTTTTATGTTACATGGTAAGTTTACTCATATTTACTTCCCTTCTGCCACTATATTATCTCCAATGTGTATTTGACATCTCTTCTTCATCTCCGGCCTCCTTTCTCTCACTGTGTGTCTCCGATGCATCTTATCGCTGCTATTTTGTGTAATTACAGAAGAGAGTAAAATAAAATAGTTCGGAACGTGAAAAGGGGGCAAAGTAGAGTACTCCTCACCCCCTAGGCCTTTTTAGGCGGTCCCAAAAGGATCAGTTTCTGCTTTCCTGAGAGATTATGGTATGAGTTCCATATACCACAATAACTTGCATTACAACATGCAAGATATCTATCTCCTATTACCAACTTTTGGAGATATTCGCGCTAAGCGCGAATATCTCCAAAAAGTAACACCTGCCCTGAGCAGTTCTTAGCCATGTTATCCAATGGGAGGTGGATAACATGGCTAAGAGCATTAGCTCGGTAATGCATGAATATCGCTGAGTTTTTAGCGATATTCATGCATTGCGGCCGTTTATTATCGCATTTGCGATAAACCTTGATAATAGCAAGGTTTATCTTCGATAATTTCTGACGATGCTTAGTGGTAAAAAATTGGTTGGTAAGCATCGTTAGCGATAAATATCGCTTAACTTTGGTATTATGCCCCAACGTCTGTTAACGTTCGATTAGAAGGAAATGAGGAAGTGTTGAAAAACATTGTCTGCGCCATCTTGCCTTTTTTGAAATGCCACACTTTTGTCGTGCACGGCAGCCATTTTAGATGTCTTGACCAGACCCACTCTCTGCACGCTGTCGATTCGTAGCATGGCTCCTCACCCACGCAAGCATCTTCCCTAGGCACTGGTCACCACCGCTCTCTGTCTTATGCATGGGCAATAAACCTCCCCCCATCTGCGCTGCTCTTCCCTGAGAATCACACTCTGTGCCCGCCCGACACCTCCCTTTCGCCCTATTCACTACCGCACCCTCTGACACTCCTCTTTCTCTGTGTCCGATTGTCCAGGCTATCAGCTAGCCCTGCAGATGTAGTTTATGGCCCCAGCTGTAAAGAATCACCCCTCTTCAAAGGAGTTATAGTAGATCAAGGCCCACACCCGATGAGATCCGTCACACCACACGTGTTCCTACTATCTGAAAACCATCCTGTATTGTGATTGGGGAGGGGACCGAGCCTGAAGCGGAAGATTCCAGGAATGACTCTTTGTACATCAAAGTTTTTACAATTATGTGTCACATTAAAAATATATAGCACTCCAACAAAGTAGTAGGAATATAAAACTTTAATAACATATAAATATATACAAGAAAACAAAAACAGTAAAAACATTTAAACAACGAAGAGACCGTGGCAATTTCTTTTGAATTATCCAATAGATTTATTGAAATTGACAGCACCAATAATGAAATATTCTTGTCAGTAGCGGTCTGTTGTGCGAATAGTTCCAAGGCAGCAGAACGCGCTGAAATCTAGATGGCACGAAAGTGATGTCTAGTAAGTTGCCGCCCAGCAAAAAACGGCGTGGGGCGCCGCGGGGGTGAGTGAGTCCAGTAGGCACCACAGCTATTCTTACCGGCATTGCAGAATGCCTGTGCTGTAGCAGGGTCACAGCAGAAACAAAAAGGATTCTGTTGAAGATGTTGTTGGTTTTCAATTTGAAAACAGTTCTGGTGTCAACTGCTATGCTAATGTAGTGGTTAATGTTTTGTTTTCTCTAGAAAATGTAAAAGAGGGGGAGGCAGTCCAAAGTTCCGTTAAAAGGGCAAAGGAAAGGATCGGTGGTTTGAACTATCAGTCAAAAAGGGGAGGGGGTGCAATAATTTTTCCTACCGGGGTCACACTGTGCTTTCACCGGAAGTGAGGTCTGCAGGATTCTAGTAATTCAAAGTGAGGCTGGCGCCAGCGCCGACGTCCCGCGGATACAGTTTCGTCACTCCACGGGCGATCATGGCAGTCATTCCCCATCGGGGGTCGGAGACTCCCGCGGCTCCTCTAGAATCTTCAAGGTCGTGGAGGACTACGGTGGTGGAGTCAACCAGTGACCGGGCCATTTCTTTATGCTGGGCCCGCTCTTGCCAGGTCGACCGCCATTTTGAGAGTTCGGCAGCTACCGGCGATCGCGGGGTCACATGAGCGGACGGGCTCCACCCTGCCGGGCGAGACGTTGCAGCATGGCCACAGTGGAAGAACCCTTTTCCGGGCGCCTGGAGCGCTGAGGGTGCAGCTGGGAAGCCTCCACCTGGGGAGGCGGGAGAGGCCTGTTCGCACCGTCTCTCCCTCCCAGTGCACCCCACGGCGTCTCGCTTGAGATTTGTTATGGCCGGACCAGGCGATGAGGACGAGGGGGGGGGGGGTCGGAGGCATGTGCAAGACATCCCCCCCCAGTGTTGTCGCAGCCATTATAAAAGAAAGAAGTGTCCCGTCCGTCTTCGGGCCGGGCTTCCGGTGGATGTCGGCCGGACGCCCCTGGCTCTGGCCCCATGAACGGGTTTTCTTGGTTTATCGGCTGCAGCCGGATCCCGTCGGCCTCGGCCCCCCGACCGTTGGTGGCCGGACCGGAAGAGCATGTGGCGGGACTACCTGCAACTCTCAAGGGCCACCGCGGCCGGACTGGGAGAGAGAGGGGAGGGTCGAGGAGACATTCCCCCCCCCTGCAACTGTTCAGCGTTGTAAAGGCAATCCCCTGGCCGGGTCCCGCTGGCCTCGGCCTCTCCTCCGGCTACACCCTACGTTAGGATCTCCTGGCCGAGGCGTGGCAGCAGGACCTGCCTTATATGGGCTGCTCCCGGCTGGGCGTAGCCGGAACCCTGCCCCACCTTGGAAGTTTCCAGAGTGGGGGCGGATGTTCTACTGACTTGCATTTTCCCTAGTCTATCGATTTTTTTGGCGTGGCAGGCGGTGGGACAGCGAGGGGTGATTTGGTTTCTCTTACTGTTTTTCTGGTCTCTCACCACTGGCATATTTTAACGTTTTCTTGTTTCTAGGACATTAATAGGTTTTATCATTACGTTATGTTATCGTTTCTTTGTTCGTTGTTTAATAAAAGTTCATGTTCATCAGTGGCCTACTGATTTTCGTTTTCCTATTTTTTTCTTTCCAGGTTGTTTCATGGTAAAGTTTCTGTTAACAGGATACAGTGATCACTTCGTTATTATTGCATATGTCCTTTTCACTAGGGGTGCTCTCTGGTCGGGCCAGATGACGTATCTCTAGTAAATGGTCCGGGTGAAAAAGGTGCATCAATCAGTGGGGAGTAGATAGGCATGACAGATTACAACGGGGGAGAAAGGTCCGCATTACGTACCCTTTCACTACTTGCAAAGATTTTCCTACGTTTATTTGCAAACAGGGAATACCTCCAAAAAGAACTAATTCCCAAACAGTCAATGTTCGGACAATCAATCAATCAATGAGGAATGAAATAGGTACGACGTGTTAAAGGCTTGCGTTACCTACCCTTCACTATCTGCAAAGGGAGAGAGAATATTCCTATTCTTCCTCGTTTGCAGGTAGAGAAGATCCTTAAGAGAATTAACTTCGAACAATTCAATGCTCGATTGAAACAATCAACAAGGGGTACTGTGAACACAAATGAACGCCGCTTATGTACATACGCATTGCTATTTTCGACAGGTTGTTCCTAATGTTTCTATTTTAGCAAGGTCAAAAAGAGATCCCATTAGTGGCCTACTGATTTTGCTCGATTCCTTTTGTTTTTTTACACGATTTTTCGCTATCTGCAAAGACTAAACAGAGTATTGCGACTCTGTGCTTGTTTGTAAATAGAGAATGAACCAAAGAGAACAATCAATCAAATGGAGAGAGAAGCAGGCACGACGGATTACAAAGGGGGCAAAGGGCTGCGTTAACTACCCTTCGCTATCTGCAAAGAGAGAGTACTCCTAATAGAAATGAGGGGTGGGGGGCAGCATTCAAAGCAGATCAGTGTGCATAAACACGAAAATGTTTTTACTTACCACGTACTTGACATTCGACAGCTTATGATATTTGCTATTAAAAAACCATTGAAATTCACTGAAAAAACCATAGGTTATAGACCATATATAGTTAGGAATTAGCATTTACAAAACCTTGAAAATTCACTGAAAAAACCATAGGTTATACACCATATATAGTTAGGAATTAGCATTTAAAAAACCTTATTTTACTCACACAAAACCATTGAAATTCCATATATAGTTAGTTGCACTAACTATATATCGCGCACCCGCAATCCACTGCTGATCATGTCACATATTACATCATTCATGACATGGTCAGTGACATCACTGATGACATCACTGATGACATCTCAAATGACATCACTGATGAGATCACTGATGACATCATCCAGTGACTGTGTGTTTCTGTAAAGTTTAAATATGTTTTACATATTGAAGAATGAGTAGATGTATAAGTGTCTGGACGAAGGATTTAGTAGGTGCATGACTGAATGTATGAGTGAGTGATTAAATGTGTCTCACTGAGTGCATGGGTTAGTGACTAAACTGTCTTAATTTGTGCATCATTATGTCTGTTGTTCTGTAAACTGCTGCATGTGTTGATCAGTAGCTATATGATTAACTATATGGGTTATTGATTGATTGTCCAAGTATTTGTATAGGAGACTGAGTGTGTGTGTGTGGCTGGCTGGGAGGTGTGTGACTCTGTGCAGATCAATGTGTACTTGTATCAATGATTGTATAAGAAAGTAAGTATGTGTTAGTATATGTTTGAAAATGTAAGGTGCTCTATGTTTAACTGTATAGACAAGAAAATGGAAGTGTGATTGATTCTTTACAGGACTGACTAGGTGTGTGAGTAACTCCATGGATGAGTGGCAGAGTGTAAGTGTCTGTATAGGTGTATGAGTGCATATGATAGTGTTGTAAAGATGAGTGATTGTATGTATGAATGATTGTATGGGTGAATGAGTGAATGTGTGTGTAGACGTAGGAATCAGTGAGTACATATGTAGTAACTAGTATTGGTGTGTCAATGGTTTCAAAAATTATACTTTGTATTTAACACTGGGTGAAACAGAGGTTATATTAAAACGTGAGGAGATGCATTGTATTGTCACATGAATGATATCATCAGTGATGTGGTCATTGATGTCAAATGAGATGTCATCAGTGATCTCATCAGTGATGTCATTTGAGATGTCATCAGTGATGTCATCAGTGATGTCACTGACCATGTCATGAATGATGTAATATGTGACATGATCAGCAGTGGATTGCGGGTGCACGATATATAGTTAGTGCAACTAACTATATATGGAATTTCAATGGTTTTGTGTGAGTAAAATAAGGTTTTTTAAATGCTAATTCCTAACTATATATGGTGTATAACCTATGGTTTTTTCAGTGAATATATATATATATATATATATATACACACACGTGTGTGTGTAGTTATAGTTGAGATGAGAACCGCAGGCAGGGTATGCAGGGTGAGGGTGCTGCTTCGATGATTGTGTGACTACAAGCGCCCCTTCCCTCCCGTGTAGAGCTCATGACGTCTGAATTAGGCAAAAAGGGGGGACAACAAGCGCAGGGTGGGCCAAGTGCTGGGGCAATTCTTTTTTTTTTTTTTTTTTTTTTTTTTTTCTCTCCAATAAGTAGGGCCCCACTTCCTAAGGCTCTTTGAGCCCTGGGGACCACTATCTCCCAAGATGCTGAGGGTGCTTGGGGCAAATAACCCCTCCAGTTACCACCAGTAAGTCCCACACTGCAGGATTGCTGAGAGCTCATCGGAGGTCCTGCTCCCTCTGTCCACCACTCTGCAAATGTGCCTCCTGGTGCACAACTGGTTGGGGGGGAGGGGGAGGGGGTGAAGTCGTCTTGGATGTTGATGGTCCTTTGGGGCCAAGAGCCTCTCCTGTTACCACCAGTAAGTAGCACACAGCAGGATTGCTGAGAGCTCATCGGAGGCCCTACCCCCTTTATCCACCACTGTACAGACCAATGCACCCAGTCAGACACACACTTACTAACCCACCCACTCTCCTATCTATTCAGCCACTCACACACCATCTCAAAGTTTACAGATTATAGTTCGGAAATAAAGTGTTAAAAAATGTTGAGATTTACTGGAAAAACCAAAGGTTACAGGGACGTTCTAGTTGGGCTCAGATGTCACTCATACAAAGCCATAGAAAATCAGCGGTTCTAGTTACCTGGACGAACTATAACTTACTTCCCCCTCAATGCACTGCTTATGATCTCACATATTACATCATTCATGACCTGGTCAGTGGCATCACTGATGACATCATGGATCACATCCTCCACAGTTCCACTCACACAACCACTCCCCCCTCAACATCTCCTCATCTCATACACCCACTCACTCATCCATAGAGCTACTCACACACCCACTCAGTCATTTCTGTAGGCGCTCACACAGCCACTCACTCACCTACTTGTTCAACCATACTAGCGACTGCACAACAATTTTCTTAAGCATCCAACCTCTGAACACAGCCATATACTCATCCATGCTGACGCTCACACAAACATCACTCTCCTGTACAGCAACTTCTAGAGCAACTCACTTAACCAAACACCCAAACTCTCACCCATACAATCAGTCACACATCCATTCGCTCAACCATTTAGCCACTCTTACACCTACTGACCTACCCATAAAGCCACCTATACAGCCACTTACCCACCTTTAAAGCCACTCAGTCACTCGCACACCAACAGTCACTCTCACATCTACTCACTACTCGCATGCAACTTGCTCACCCATAAAGCTACTCACACACCCACTTATTCACCAATACAGGCACTCGCACACCAACTTGCATACCTATACAACTGATCACACACCCACTCACACACGTACACAGTCACTCACATAATGCATTTTAGAAATATATCACTTTGTAGTACACAAAGTATACTAATCTAACTTTTGTGGCACCTTGGTAATATTTTTAGCACCCCTAAACTTTTAAAACCACTAACAATCAAGATCATGTCATCTGTGATGTCACTGACCGTCATGAGTGATGTGAGGTATATAAGAGGTGCATTGCGGGGGACGTAAGTTATAGTTTGCTCAGGTAACTGTAGCTGCTGAATTTCTATATTTTCGTTCGTTACTTCTGATCTTAGCTATAATGTCCCTGTAACCTTTATAATCTACCCATTCACAGACCCAACCAAAGGGGGTTACACAGACAGCTTATGCAAGTTACATCTTTGATGGGCTTCATCATTAAGATGCATTTTGAGATATATGGTACAGCTAGCTGTGGACACTGTTTCCCTTTTCACTTGGTGTGACTCATTCAGAAATCAAGAGGTGATGGAATGCTGGTTTTAATCTCAATCACTGTCAATCAAGGGTTGCATTTAAGTGCTTCCGTAGCGTACACCATAATGTACTGGCCAAAACACAACCGGATTTTGAGTCCTAGTTTTCAGAAGTAGATTTCCAAATATAGGTATATATGCATAATCTTAAATTAGATAAGTAGGGCAAACATAGATTTGTTTTCCCACCAGTTCAAACTAGTAGTGTTTATTATATTGTTTGTGTTTGTTTCTGGCTTGACTGTTGTATGCTTCTTGTGTTCAGTCTCCTTGATATGAAGAGAAAATTTAAAAAGACTCCACCATTGTTTGAGCAGAACAGTATACATTAAGTGGTGTCTCTAGTGTGAGAGGGGTGGTTGGCAAGGTTACCATTGTATACCAGGGGATTTTGAAGGTTACAGGTGGAGATTTTTGACCGTTCTCTAACTGTTCCTGCATATTTTGTTTTTGCTTTCATGCAGCTGGAAGCTGGGCACTCTGGCAGGCTAGAGCGAACAGAAGACCTGTGGCTCAAAGTGCGCAAGGACCATGCCCCACGGCTGGCACGTCTTTCCCTGGAGAGCCGATCACTACAAGATGTGCTCCTCTATAGTAAGAACTGTCATTAGCGGGTGGGGAATTCAGAGCACCTATTAAAAAGAAAAGTTTGAAATGTTGATAGGAAATGTTGATATTGGTTGGGAAAGCACTCATGAAGCGCCTCTTTGTAAGGGGTGGTAGGGACATAGACTCTAAAACAGATGGTGACCAGGTTATAATACATCTAGCAAATTGTAGATCCTGTGGTGGCTAGGACAAGAGGGGTGGCATGTTGAGGTAGAGGTTTGTGCATTGACAGTTTGCCTCCAGTGTTTTGAGGATGTGTGATGGATTGAAATATAGTGATCAATATTGAGATCAAAAGGGTAAATTAGGAGTTAGTGATCTGATTGCAAGGGAGCGGAGCTAGTTGGAGTGGAATGTGTAGAAGGTGCCACACATTTTCACTTGAACATACATCTTCCTGAGAAAATGTAAAGGATCTGGAGTCAAGGGTTCATGGTGGAAATGCGTATGAGGGACAAGTGCTCAGTGGTGAAAAACATTGGTGCTCTCACAGGTTACGAAATATGGGCTCTATGTATTCTTCTTCGAGCACTGCCATGGGAAATTGTTTTGGTCAGTAATGTTGGTTGATTTTCCAGCAGATCTTCATTGAGCCGTTTTTTTGTAGTGAAAGCATGTATGATGAAAGCAGTTGAGCTGACCAGAGCTTTATAAATCTTGAAAACAAGCCTCTTTCCAAAACTCCATACTATGTACCCCGACATGAAATATATTCCTCAATTGATGTTATCCTACTACCCATAACCATCCCTTTTTTGCATTAAACGCTTTTTAAAGAATCAGATTTCTTTTTTTTTTTTGTACATTGGCCGACACCAGCTACCCCCTACACAGCAATGACAACAGCGTAATTGTTGAGGTGCTAGAATTGAGTGTTTCTAGATGGAATTGCTTTTTTTCCACTAGGTTTTCACTTTGCAAGGTCTGATCAACAGGTACCATCTGAAATTATAACCTCTTTTCTCCTCCTTTTTCAGAAAAGCCAAAACTGGGCCGAGAGCTGGGGAGAGGACAGTATGGCGTGGTGTACCTCTGTGACAGCTGGGCCAACCACTACCCCTGCGCACTCAAGTCTGTCGTCCCACCCGATGATAAGCACTGGAATGACCTAGCACTGGAATTTCACTACATGAGGTGGCCATTATACATAACCGAATGTGTACTTGTTAAGCACATTATTCTCACCCAATAGCTCTTGTCGCGGTGTTGACAGATAGCATGTTTGTGATACGGCCAATCTTTTGTGCCAGCCTGGACCTACATCCCTCCTTTATTTACTAGCCCATGCTTATGCCAGGCAGCCCTTCACATACACGTGCCTGAGTACGAAGAGTCCAGCCTAGCTTGGCTTCTGAGCTGCTGAACGTTTATTCCGCCTCATTCTCGGAGCATGATTCATCAATGAGTCCTGTTACCCGGATAATTTTGTCAGACAAGTTTCTACAAATGGATGATGTGCAATGTATATTGCAGAAAGGTCAAGGTGCTAATGTTTATTTATTTGTGCGTTTTTATATAGCGGACTTTACCCGGAGGTGTCAGAGCGCCTCACAAAAGGAATAGAACTGATACATGAGAACATTGCAAGTGAACAAAAAACAAAAGCTAACGTTACATTAAATGTAGCAAAAAGACAATCGTGAGCCAACAAAATACAAGAGGTAGCAAACGGTGCATTACAAAAGTGACAATCTTGAACCAACAAAATAAAAGAGGTAGCAAACGGTGCATTACAGGAGGAAAAAGTGACGTGTGCAGGTTACAAAAGCATACAAAGTAAACATAGAGATATAATACTGCAATATAAGGAGGGCACTCAAGCACAAGAACAAACATTGCGTAGGCCATGGTGGTACAATGTATGTTCATATGTATAGAAAATCTGTTTACCGTTAGATGACATCGCTGTGGGTCAGGTTTTGAGTGCAGGTGGTACTCAGGAGAGTAGTCTGACTTCAAGAGATTTTCATAATAGGAGGCAGGTAATTCTCAATGGCAATAAAGTATGCTTGCCATAGGTGAGACAGGCCAGATTTTTATGGCAATGTGCCATATTCAAATCTGTTCCAGCCCCCCTTTCAATGTCTCTTTCAAACGTTGACTCGCATTAAAATGCTGTTAAAAGTGGAGCAAACGTCTCAGCTGAACTGATTTTTTGCGGAGATTATTGTGAGCAGGTTTTGCAGAGGTCATCAGCAGGTTGCCCTTGAGACCTGGTAGCACATGAGGTGCAGGACACTACGCAGCCATTTCCACTTGTCCACCAGGTAGCATGATCGACCTCTGTAGGGTTTTACCACCCGCTGAGAATAAACCATGAGCTTTTTTTAATGGGGGACTTCATTAAATTCAACATTAGAACTTCTCTGCACATATGCTACACCCAGGAGCACCTTAACAGGCAAATAAACCTCGAACCCCATGCTAAGCAATGCCTACATATAGGGTTTTTTTCCATCTTTGTGTCTCTTAACAAAGAGAGCTCCCTATAGCAAATTGCGCCAGGAAATCCAAATGGGTGTAAAAATGCATGTAGTTGCATTGCAGTGCCCGTGGTCCATCAAGCAATTTGATACAACTTACATGGTCCAGGCCATCATTATGTAGTCTATGTAAAGTGTTTTAGTATTGACTGCACTCTGCAGGGGGTGGTGGAGGATACAAGGTATTCTGCTGCGGCTACTATCATTTGCATTTATGCACTTTATTACTCTTTACAGCCTGCTTTTAGATTTTTACTTAAAACGGTGATATTTTTAAAACTTTTAATACTTGCTCACAGGTAGTGCAGTTGTTCGGCATTTCTAGCTGCTTTTACCCTCTATTTGTTGAGTCACTGCCATTGCAGGAAGGAAGGGACTGTTTGGAGTCTTCATCCAATAGGCTCCCTCGGTGTTGGCCGTGTTCTGTGCCACACTATCGGGACCAGGTCAGCTGCCATTGTAGGCCAGTGCACCAATTGCACACCCGGCCTGGTATTTAATGTGCACCAGGGTGCGGACACGCGCAGGTGGTGCACCAAAGGCAAGCCTGTCTGCACATGTTCGAATGGGTCCAGGAGCCAGAAATCTTACCTGTTTTGGATTGGATTTTTTTTATTTTGTGGTGGACCAGTAAAGAGAGCTATGCCTGAGGTTTCTAGATTCTTGTATCTCTTCTGTAGAACTAGGAAAGAACAAACACAACATTGATTTTTGTATTTCCCTGAATGCGTATAACACACATGTTCAAGAAGTAGAGGCTCAGTCATTGGACAAAAATGAATTGGATAATAGGACAGCTTCACCATTGGGTAAAGACCGAGGAAGAAAGTTTTTTTCTTCTGCCTTTTGCATAAACTTGCGCTCTTTGCTAAGCCATCAACAGCACTGTTATAACTTCCTGGAGGACTATTACCTGATGCCCTGTTTCTTATAGACAGGGCTGCATAAGGCATCGAGCCCAGATGTAATTGTGGTCTTATCATCGAACTACTACATAGTGAGATGGAATGTGTAAAATGGGTAAACCAGGAGGTGGGGTAGCCATTGTGTTTAAAAATAGCTACTAGTGTAATACGAAAGAAATCAATATACCAGCATGCAAAGCTATGTTGTTCTCACTGGAACTTACTCATAACTGCACAGTAACGGGTATGCTAAAGTACCAGCCACTGGGCTATGCAGGAACCTGGTGCACGCTACTCCCAAATATACTTGCCCCAGAGATTCTCAGAACTATAACTTTTATGTTACTGGGAGATTTGAACATACACCTGGAGGATGGTATGTGCGGTATAAGGCAAACTATGGTTGAATATCTCCGAGGTGTGAACCTGTATCTAATGAATGAAGGTTCTACGCATAAAGCAGGACATTTACTAGATCCAATCTTTGCAAATATAAAATATAGCAGCCCGTCCCGACGTTGTCCGGGTATGAAGAGTTGAATGGATGACAGCTCGCGCTAGAGACGCTGCACGTGTGGGAAAGTGCAGTCAGTTTCAAGGTTAGTGCGCCAGCAGGGCCGCTTAGTCGCGTCAGCCGCCGCTTGAGGCCGGCTCCAGCCCTGGTTGATGTTGGGCACCATGTGTAAATTCGTTTATGCAGAGAGTTGAGTGACAGCGCGCAGGAGACGCTGCAGTTATTGTCCCCGCAGGCACGCTCAGTGGCGTGTGCCCCGCTTGAGGCCCTGCTCCAGTGGCGACCGTATTACAATGCGAATTATGTGACCCTTGAAAGTTAATTCCCGGTATTAATATTTTTTTAGGACCCACATGGCGTGAAGGCAGGAACGTAACGGCAATTTAGTAAAGCACCGACGGCATTCGGCCCCAGTCTGTTTGACACGCACCCAGCAGAAGTCACACACTGCATTCGGCCCCAGTATGTGTGAAACGCCCCCAGCACAACGTGCAGGCCCACAAGTGAGTAGAGCGAACGGTTACTTACCACGCCTCCTGAACGCAGACGGCCATTGAACGCATACACCCAGGTGCGCGATTGGCACCATAATTTAGGAATGGGGTGCGATTGTTGGCGGCCGATTGCCGCGCCCATTGGCCACGGCCCTTGCTCCCGTGCAATTCCGCTATTGCCGCGCCCATTGTAGTTTGACACCGCCCTTGCTCCCGCGCAATTGGCGCGCCTCCAGCTGAACTCAGACGCCCATTGAACGCTCTTGCTCCCGTGCATTTCTGCGCCCATTGGCCACGCCCCTTGCTCCCGTGCAATTCTGCAATCGCCGCGCCCATTGTCGGTTGTCACGCCCCCAGCACAACGGACACGTTTAAGGAACGCTTTTTTTTTGTCGTCATGCCGCGCCCCGCCCACGCACACAAGGGACTACTTTGCTAGCAAGGTTTTTTTACCTTTCAAATGTATATGGTGGCCATCTATATAGCCTATGTCCTTCTGCTGCAACTGCCCTTTCCAATGCTGTATTGGGTGTTGTGATTGGTGCTGTGATTACTGAGATTATCCGCCTCAAAGGTTAGGGCTCTCTTTATAATATTAGTATGGATTGGAGACTACACCTGCTATGCCGTTATCATGGTCAGAACATTATGCAGTACCGTTTTCAATCTGGACAGGTAATCAACCAGTCAAGGCAGAGCTCAAAGATCATTGAGGCCATGGTCTTGGCTAGACATCCCCAACCTGAACAACCAATTACGGAAATCAAGGCCTGGTCTAGGGCAAGGGGTGGAGTTGGATCATCCCACAATAGACACTTGGCTGCGGGATACATCAAACATAGTGCTACCAGCAATAACCATTCACCAAGTCAGATGCCATCCACCAGCCCCGTGGTTCGCAGAGGCACTGCGGATAGAAAAAGCCAGTTGCAAAAAGCTGGATAGAGTGGAGGAGAGACTATGATAAGGAAAGCAAATGTAGATATAAACTTGCCCTAAAAAAAAACTTGGGGCCTGTAAAATAGCCCACGCTTCTTATTATATGAATCAAAGTAACGCAGCAAAAAAAATGCTCTCTTTGCAGACTCTTTTTAAGGTGATGAGCAAACTCGTCGATCATAATAAAACCTCCCAGTCCAAGAACTGTGGCAATTAAAGTGTGAGGATTTTTTTTTTTTTTTTAAAGAAGAAAGTTGCAGATATTCAGATGACATTAAATAAAGGAGAAAGGCCATTCTCTGCCAAAGAGTAAACCAAGAAAGCTGGCTATTAAAGATCGATCGGACCAAGACCCAGCAAGCAAAGGAGGTAATCTGAGGTTGCGGAATGCATTGGATTTGTGCCATTGTTGTCATTATGGCAAAGATAATGTAGAAGCATGTCAATAGACAGAAGATTGGCTTCACCATCCTATTCAGGATTTAGGAAAGGATGCGATAGTCTGCCCTTCTAGGAGTTACTGAACATCTTGGAGGTCTCTTAGATAGAGGGGATACAGCAGCGCTGACACTCTTTGACCTCCGCGCAGCCTTTAATACTGTTGCATACAACGCTCCTTGATAGACTGACGGAGTTAGGGTTGGAGGGAACAGCCCTCTCCTGGATGACATCTTTTCTACGAGAGTTAGTTTTAGGTGTTTTCAACCAGAACCTCCTCTGTGTGACACTCCCTGACCTCAGGAGTTCCTCAAGGATCTTCCTTAAGTCTGGTACTATTTAATATCTATGTGTGCCCACTAGCGGACTTAGTGGAAGGTTGTGGTCTTGCTTTATTTTCATATGCAGATGACACCCAAATCATCTTGTCACTGTCATCTTCAGAGACGCAACACAGACACCTTGAACTCCAGATTGAGGCTGGTCGCGGAGTGGTTGGACAAGCAGTCACTTAAGCTCAATATAGAGAACACTAAGGGTCTTCTATTAGGCAGGAAGCTGTCTTTTTGGGGTCCTCAACACTGACCAGAAAGTCTGGGACCTCTCCTGGTGCTGGTATCAAGGTGCAAAGAATCTGGGGATTGTGGTGGACAAAAGCTGTCTATGAAACAAAATTAGCTGCCATGTGCTTTGGCTTTTTAAAATGTCTTGCATATATTTTCTACCAGGTACCAATCTATCTATGCGGAGGGAACAGTGATTCATGCACTAGTAATATATAGGTTGTATTAGGGCCACATATTATACCTAGGAGCAGATATTGCTATTAAGCAATTGCAAGTAGTCCAAAACTTGGCAGCAAGGATGCTTTTTAGGCTGCTGAAAGTCAGAACCTTTACGAGAACTACACTGGCTAGCAATAGAAATCGGCATCGCCAATAGGTCTCGCCTTTGGGACCTTATAAGTTTTTAGGCATGCAACAGTTGATGTTATTGCACCAAGGATATTGTGCTGCATAACTAAATACTTATATGGTCCCAAATCGAGACCTATTGGCTATGCCAATGCTTGTTTCTAGTTCCCGCAAACTGCAGGATGGATACGAAGCATCTATCAACTTACACATTGTGATGCAAAATGTAGGTACGGTCCTTCCTTAAAAGGTCCTAGAAAAATAGTTTGGTCCGTTAGCACTTATTCAAATTATATGCAACCTGCTGGTCCCAAAACAGGTTCAGCCTTTCTACTGCAGAGGAGTGGTAGCTAGTTTAAAATGCGTAACTTTTAAGTATTAGCATTGTGTCAAACCAACAGGCTGTAGTATTGCCTAGCACAATGCTACTCAACCTTGGAATAAAGATAGTCTGTCTAGACGGGTCTTAACCTGCGGCTTACTGACTGCGAACAAATCGTATAGCAGCAAGTACCTGCCACGGACTTAGATAAATGTCTGGAGTTAGGGAATCGTAGCACCTCTACTTCGCACTACAAAGTCAGGTAGCGGGGGAACGCTGCTTATATAAGCAGATATGTTTATGTGCTATTTATTACATTACCAGTGTTGATTGGAGTGGTGGGGGAAGGAAGGGGATACTTTGCAAGTCTCGTGTGTCATGATGACCATTAATCAACTATGACAAAAAAAAAAACGCACCACACTGCATCTATGGGTTATGCTGTGTAATTTGTAACCGTATGAAAAACGTAAAACATTGGTGTTTAATCCGGAAACAATAGGCTAAATTCAAAAGGAGAAATGTTAATCTGTAAAGTTACTGCCACAAGCAAACTGAGGCAGTAAGCAGTCTTCCTCATTAATCCTGTTCTTCTGCAATGTCCTCGAATTAAAGATCCGATTCAGTTACTAACTGGTGAATGCACGTTTGCTAGTACAGTTTTCACAAGTAGCATGGTCTACTTAGCCACCTTTATTTTGACTTGCACGGCGTCTATTTAAATACACAATCTATTATGAAGGCTGTTTGCAGATAAGTATTGAACGCAGGTAACTGGAACGCTTTTGAGTCAAAGAAATGCAACAATAAAAGTTCTCACAAACGTGCCGCTGAGGCTTGCTCGCAACTTGCAAAATTTGCCCATGTTGACATCCTCGGAGCCTCTCAAGGTTGATCACTTTATGTACGTTGGGTAGCAGTATTTACTGAATATTTAAGATATTAGCAATGTGACTTAGAAAACAGAGGTACCCCTGCAGTACTAGCTCTGAGCATTCCCCAAAACATCAAAGCTATAACACGCTGTTAGCTCTAACAAAAGCTTGGTGTGAGTCACATATGGCAGTCTGACTCCAAGCCACACTGGTATCTGAAGAACTACAAGGAGATAGACAGTTCACAGCTTCTGTGGGGTAGGTTAGGGTGGTGTACGTCAAGCAATGAAAATAAAGTCACTGATCTGGAGGACTATGGCGCGTTGTTCTAACCCAGAAGAAGCAGTGTTCATCATAATCGTTTAGGAAGAAAGATATTGTGGTCCTCTTCCACTTAACACTTCTGCCAACCACCAAGACAGCCAACAAGCCCTAGTACCATATTAAACAAAGGTGCAACAGGAAGGTGGAAAAGTGCCCAGCTCAGTCAGTAATAAAGCATTCGAGCCTGCTGAGCTGCAGAAAGCTATCTCGGTGGTCACCTCTTTAACACTTATGAATCAAATAATCGCATAAGACGAATGAGGTCTTCTAAAAATGCAAAAACAATGCTACTGGTGATTGTATTAATCTGCTCAATTAAATAGTTAATTCACTTATTTCCCCACTTTTTTTCTAAATCTGAGTCTATTGTACGTTTTTATTTTCTATGCAGTTACTGATTTCAGAACTAAGTAGTAACCGGTAACATTTGCGCATTTGTATTTTCAATAAATCAAATGTTTATCATGAGAGCAAAATCTGATCCAAAAAAAGTCTAAGATAATGTCACATTCTCATATTACCAAACGTGCCAATAAGCTAAGAACAGAAACACTACAAAACAAATGCCCAACCTAGGGGCACATGCATCATTGGTTTTTGCATTCGCAAACGGTGCGAATCGGTAAAATCGGGCGTTTGCGAATGCAAAAACCATTTTTGGGATGCATCAAACTTTGTTGCACAATTCGCTTTTTTTTGCACTTCCAAAAAAAGTGAATGCATTTAAGGAATCGCATTTGTGCGATTCCTTAAATACAATGCATCATTTTTTCTAAAATTACGAATTTGGAATTTGGAAGTGCAAATTAACACGAGGTTGAACCTCGTGTTAATTTGCGAAAATGTTTACAAAAACTAAAAAATTCATTTTTTAAAGTGTCATGTTACAGACACACATGTCCTTAGGACGTGTGTGTGAAACATGCACTTTCAAATACATTTCAGGGGTGCAGGGGGGGTCCTTTGGACCCCCCTGCACCCGTGGAATGCATCAACAAATTGCGAATTCTTAACTGCCTTCCCATTGACTCCTATGGGCCTTTCGGCCCATAGGAATCAATGGGAATTGCGAAAATGCACTTTGGAATTCGCTATTTATTTGAGAATCGGTAAAAATTGCGATTTTTACCGATTCGCAAATAAATAGTGAAAAAAATGATGCATAGCATTTTGCAATTCTTAATTTGCGATTCGGTAATTTTCGCAAATTAAGAATCGCAAAACCTATCAATGATGCATGTGCCCCTCAAACGATTAGAACAGACCGAAAGACCAGTTTTTAGAGAAAATGCTCCTTTCATTTTCTCCTGACAGCTGTTTAAGTTTTGTTTCCTGGGTTTCCTGCAAAGAGGTCAGTCTCCAATAGGAAACAAATGCGTGTATCCAAAGAACATACACTGCTTCAGATAATTACCCTTTCGAAATAGTTGCATTAAGGGCATCGCACTGTTGTGTAGTTAGATATAGAAAATAGGTGGTGCACTAAGACATTAGCATATTTCAGGCATGAATGTAAGAAAATGTGTGTACAATATTAGGCCGTGCCAAAGGTGCCACAAGTATACTCAAATGTCTTTGCTGGAGAACATAAGAGCAATTTGCATCTGATAAATGTATTCAGAATGCACAGAGAAACCATAGTCCAAAGGCAGGACTGCTCATTCACTGAGATTGTCATTTTCAAAAGCAGTCCAAAGAAATTCCGTTCAAGCCAAAGTGCTGAATGCATAGTTTATTTTGCAATCAGGGTCATGTCCAGCCTCGCAGCAATAACAGGCCGTCACCTTCATACAACAGAGAGGCGCATGCAGCAGCAAAACAAAACAAGGGTAACAAATAACCAGCATTGGCCGCGCTTCCATAAAAGCGAGTGATCGTGATCAAGCGAAAGTGATCGCAGGGACGCGCTCTGTGGTGAGGGAGGGGTGGAGCGAGGCGCTTGGGAGAGAAAGGAAAGGGTGCTGAGAGGAATGCGCGCAACGGCAAAAGCAGGCTGGCAAGTGGTGTGCGCGCACCATGACGAGAGAGGAAAGCCATATGGAGCCTCTGCTCGTCATTGTGCGTGTAACCGCACGCTCTAAGCCTGCCAAAAGCGAGTGGTAGCACTTTGAAAACCCACAAACTAAATGTCTCGCCGAGCAGCGCATGTGATGGCTCAGGGATACCTAAAAAGGATTCAGTTCAAGACCCTATGCTATCTGCACAAGCCCAGAGCAGGAAAGTGTCTAGTTACATACAAGAACTGATAAAAGCATACCAACCTTCCCAGACAATACTTTCAAGTGAACGCCCCCCCATGCGTGATTCCTTCATTCAAAAGTACATGCATGGGAGGCCAGCCCTGTACATTCCAGGGCCCAGAACTATGGAATAGGCTTCCGGATTCCCTGAGAAACTGCCCATGATTAATGATATTTCGTAAGCAGTTTAAGACCTGGATTTTCGAATATAGCTGAACTGTAATACATTTACCCTAATGTTGTAGCGTCAGGAAACTCCTTTGGGGTATCTGAGCGCTCAATGCATTTCTATATGGTAAATTTCTATATAAAAGGGGGCAAGTAACAACACAGCAGACTGGAGGGGGCAAGCAACAATATGGAGGAAGACAAAAGCACATGGGTAAAACCATCAATAGGGTGAAAGAGAGCACGTGATGTAGACTACCTGCAAACACATGCCCTCTTATGGAGAGCTTCAACAAAAAGAAAAAATGAGCCCTGAAACCACAAGAAGTGGAAGGACACATGTAATTTGACCATGCTGCAGGGAGTGCCAAGCAAAAGGGGAGTCAATACGTACCGACCAAGGAAGCAAGCATATGAGTGACTATGAAGCCAACCTAGGATGAGCGGTGGGCGGTTTCTAAGCCTACTGTCAACAAAATGTCTTGCAAGTGACAGTGCATTAGGGGAGACCTAAAATGACTTAAAAAGGTTTCACATGTTTGTTTGTTTTCTAAAGTAAAAAAGGGGATGATGGGCTGCATTATACATGAGCAAGGGGGCCTTATCCTTCTTCCAGGGTTCTGTCATGCCCCACAGGTGACAGGTCATTTTTTCTTTTCAGAAGCAAGATAATTCTGGGTATGAAAGGGAAAACATGCTGTTATCCTTCTTGTCCAGGTGGGAGGGTTCCCTATGAATTTGATGAGCTTTCCTCTGAAAGAAAACTTGTATTTCAGGTAAATAACTTTTACTTCTCTTACAGTGGATTATTCTCAATAATCCTAAGCATTGAATAGAGGAGCAAATCCATCCCATTGAAAGACCAAAAATAGAAAAAATTATTCATCCTTACCCAAACCAATTCCTCACATAGGCCTGACCTACTTAAGCATCCATGCTATTGTCTGAATCCAGACAATAGTGTTTAGTACAAGTATATATGGATTTCCAGGTAGTAGCTTTAAGTAACTCTACATTTGGGACGTTTCTTAAACACGCTAGATGGCAGTTCTACGTTGAGTGTTTCTTAGGTTTTCCATGTAAGGGTTTATTTTCCAGCTCATAACATTGTTTAATGCAAGAAACTATACATTTGAAATGGCTTTTGTTGTTTACAGGAATTCCTTACAAGATCATAATTTACAAATAAGTGGTGATATCGCCTCATATTCTCTTCCTGTCTAGATTGAATTTTAAGATCCACTTGACATCCAATGCATTAAGGGTCCTTTCTGCTGGAGTGAAAGTGTTTGGAAGAATGTTGGTAAAGAGATAATTTGATTTATATAGAAATCTGATATCACTTTTGGAGGAAACTAGAAAGTGTTCTATTACCATCCTATTATAATGAAAAACTATGAACGGTACTTTTGCACACATAGTCTAAATCTTGCTTACTCTGTGAACAGAAGTAATAGATATCAAGATAGCAGCCTTCCATGTTAAATGTTGTACTGTAGCTTTCTGTATAGGCTTATATGATAGACCCATTAATTGTTAAAGGACAATATTAAGTTCCCAGGTTTTAGAAGGACTTCTAGTTGGAGGAAGTACCTTTTGGTCCTGCATCATAAAAGACCCTCACAGAAGAATGTTCATAGCTGGAACTCTGGGTACTCACCTTGACTTTTACACTCAACATTTAATTTTCTTTTCATTTTCAGTCTGTTTTGAGGATTTATGCATGGCTGCACTGTTGGCCAGTGTTGTGTTTACTTTCAGCGCACTAAATTCAATAATGTACAATATTTTCTCACTCCTAGATGAGTAGTCCTGGGTCTGTCATGTGCCCACTCCATAAGAATTTTTAGAGATTGAGAGCCTACCTCCTTTATACCATTTGAGTATTCTGTCTCTGCAAGCTGTATTATCAGCTTTAGAAAAGCAGGCAAAAAGTTTACGGTTCATTCTTAGTCCAGATGCCAAAATGTTTCTTTTTTGTGCATGGACTACTTCCAATTTTTCTGTCTGGCCCCAGTCCCTCATCAGACTAACTTTACTTCCTTGTGTACACACCAGATTATTCCTCAGAGTACAAGGCTTCTTACTTCTACTTTGAGGTTTTGAGTGGCAATTAGAAAAATCGTTTGTGTACTGTAGTAGTTTTCCCTAGATCACATGTTTCAGACTGTAATAAGATAAGTTTAGTTGTCCTAACATTTATCTTTGGATGTGATTTGATACTCCTTTATCAAAATCTATGGCATTGTGGATAAGGGAAATACTTTTTAGGATGTAACTTAATGTACAGCTAGGCTTAAAAGATGATGAAACACAAAAGTTGATGGAAAAAATGCTTGCAAATAGTCTCACCACTGGCAATCGCTTGGGGTAGCATTCCAACCCATTGTTTTGCCCACTAGATTACCTCAGATTGTCTTTGTACTGCTCCCAAATGAACATCAAAGCCTAAACTGCCAATCCAGGTTCTTTCTGAACAGGCAAGCAAGCAGCCTAAGACTGGTTCTTAAAAGATAATGGTCAGTTAATGGAGCTAATCTATTGTGAGTGGATAGGGCGTGGCACTCTATTTGCATTCCGATAACTGGGTGCATTGTCACTTTGCAGATGCCATTGAAAAATGCAACCAAGACACACAAGGATTGATGAAATTTGATTAATATCTTTAAAGAGTATTTTATTTTGTTTTTCCTAGATTGATAAAAGGCTAGCAATCATTTCTTATCTGCCGCTTCTGTCCTGATGAATGGGAGTGATCTGTGAAGAATAGTGTTTAAACGTATTACCATATGCTTACAAGTAATAACTACTGTTTGCGTTTTATCTTTCGAAATGGCGATCAAAATAAAATTGATACACATACCCTCGTACAATATTAGATAGGATATGCTAGGCTACATGGCTGAAGAATGAGATTATATGACCCTGGAGTAGCACAAGTTCATCTTCCCTCTATAGCAGTGTGTAGGGTAGAGCTTTAACTTTAGGGGGAAAGCCAGGACTGGTCAAAATAACCTATACCTCCAGCAACAAACTTGAGTGAACACCCTGTACATCTTGTGTGTTGGGCAATGTCCAGACTTACAAGTGATGAAGTATGCCTGTGGGTAAATGTTGAATGTCCTTTAAAGAATGTTACTCGCATTACACTTGCATTGTACACTCAGGACAGGACTCTGTTGAGAGATCTCAGATAATGGGTTGTAAGAGGGCATTGAAGATTGGTTTGTTTGGTTCACTGGTGGCCTGGGTTGTGTGTAAGTCTAGTATTAGAACTAGTTTATTTCTCTTCAGTTTTATTTCTTTAAATTGCATATCCTTCAGGTTAATTGTTTCCAGCAAAACTTAGGCTTAGCTTAAGTGAAAGCCAGTCTGAAGTCTGGTTTAGTAGTTTTCTGACACATAGATGATTTGATCACTTAAGGCTCAATAAGTCTGTTCTACAGTTTTCCTTCTATCACACACAATGTGTTGAACTTCTGACTTCATAGGCTTAAACATTGGGTAGTGGGGGTGTCTGAAAGTTAGGCAGCCACATTGCCCTTTCATATTTTTGTACTGTAGATTTAGAATATTTTAGATGTAAGGCAGTCCCTTTCCCAAAGCTTTGTGTGCTTGTGTTAAGACATTACTTATGCAAGTCCATTGGCCACAATATCAGACCTACTGGTGTAGGGTTCAAGATGTTTAGCTTTCAAATGTTGCAGTTCTGTTAATGTAATCAATTAAGGATGCATACTAAACATCACCTTGCTCTACCCTGGGGATCAGTAGCATTTCATTGTGATTCTATCTTTATAGTACTTGGTTGGGCTTGGCATGGTTGGCAGGGTTTGTGGGACTTAGGCAATATTACTCATGATGGTTATTTCATAGTGCTTAATATTTAGAGGTTCACTCATTATTTCTTGAATAGGTCTTTGCCAAAGCATGAAAGACTGGTGGACCTGCTTGGGTCTGTGATAGACTATGACTATGGAGGGGGTGGATCGAGCATCGCAGTCCTTCTGATCATGGAACGACTTCACAGAGATCTTTATGCAGGTCTAAAGGTGAGAGTTCTAAGACATAATGTATATGTGCATTTATATTTGTCTTGTGGCTTACTAGTGCTTCTAATGAAGGCCTTTTCTGATGATTGTATATTGGGTAAGATTTGTTTAGTGTTTTGCTTGCTGTGACAAATGAAATTCCATGTGTTCTTATTAAGGTAAGTGGCTAAATAAGCTGGCCTGTACTTATTGTTCTTCATGAATCTTAGACGGGGTGGGAGGTACGCTCTTTGTCCTAGAGCTCAGAACTTTCACTAACCGACTTAAAATTTTCAAAAATTGACAAATTCCTCATGGCCTGAAACTGACAACTGCACTGAATACCTATTTTAATGTCAGTGTGGCCATTATCTACAATCAATCAGGGCAAGATAATGATACAAACCTCAGCTAATAACCTCAGAATGTTTGGCAATATGGTCTACTCTCCTAAAAGAAGAAGCTGACATTGGAGCCTCACCTGCCAATGGTGACTTTTCATGTGATCGACTCTACTAGCAATACCATCAAACTCACCACCCCGGTGATGGGCCCCTTACATGCAACGCCAACCCTCAACCAATTCAGGTAAAACAGACCACCATAAGGATGAGAAAAATTACCCTCGCAACAGGCATTAAACCAGTCTGGTACCTTTAGATGCCACCTTGAACCGAACTACTGATTATTTCTTTTTTATACACATACATTTGCATTTTCTAAGTTTCATAGTTGGTATCAGATTTCGTAAACTTTACATGGTGCTTTTCACATTTCACCAGGAGGCACACTTGTGTACATCTCAGTGTCCGATATTTAATAACAATAATAATAATGACCTGTAGACCTAATAATCTCCACCTGTAAAATGCTGGACAGCAATTGGAGGACGTCTTTGAATTCGGGCCAATGCATTTTTCGAACCAAACAACATCCCCCAGGAGAGCAAATTTTTTGTTCGTTTGTTACCAAAGGTATTAATAATTTGTTGTTAGCAGCATAGTTGGGACTTGTAAGCGTTGTTCTCATCTGGAGTACATCCTACGTTGTGGGAAGCGTCTAGTGTCCCAACACATTGTTTGCGCAAACCAGTCTTTAAGTGATCAATGGCAGGTGGAAAAAAAATGAGTGTATGATTTGAGATGATCTTATTTTCAGGGCATTGTCATCGTTATCCCTCTCATTTTTAAAGTTGTGCATTATTTCATCCCACAGGTCAGCAATAGGCATTTTACATAACCCCTTCCATTCCTTCCTTCTAAGTGCCCTGCTTTCAGATTCCTTTCAGGATAGGACTCCCCATTCCAGGCATCAAGTCCTGGGTATTGTGGCATGTTCATCACATTGTAATGACCCTTTTGGCCAACAACCCTTCCAGGTCGACACATTTTTTTGCCGCTTTGCATGCCCTGGGCCATG
>NC_136065.1:1548638194-1548643194 GCF_964261635.1 Lissotriton helveticus
ATTCGGCTAATTAGCAAATAGCTCATTGCAAACTAGGAATGGTAAAGAATCGCTATTTATTCCTTAAAGTTCGCTATTTAGGAAATGCAAATAACTTTGATACATATGGCGGTTCATCTCTAACAAGATAAGAAGCATAGGGATAGATTTATGATGACTGGCGCATCACCAGGGATGTGTTAGTCATTCTGTGCCGCTGTTCCGTCACCTATGGTGTGCTGCATTTACAATGCGGCGCATCATGGGGCAAAAACAGCACAGATGCGTGATGTATCTGTGCCGTAAAGGTGGCGCATTGCTGGAGTTGTATCGCAAGTGTGATGAAGCTCCAGCAAGGGTCGGGGGTGCCCCTGTCGCAGGGTTTCTGTTCTCACACAGAACTGTGGACAGAGGATTGGAACCTCGGCGAATTAGGGTGTCCCAAAACTCACGTTAGTAATCAAAAACTATTTAGCAAGCTAGGTACAGTGTCACATTGGATATAACAAACTCTCAATGTTTAGACAATCCAGAATATGAACTTATAGTACCTCAGGATACGTGGAACTCATGAACAGTCGGTCGTTATACATTTCTTAGAAACCAGAACATGGAGTTAAGAAGAACACATGTGTATTTGAAATGTTTATTTACTAATGCCGTCTTCTCAGGCGTAGTACCTTAGATAATAAAAGTACACATATTATCAGTAGCAAAATTACCAGCATAGTTACTAGTACATAAAAAGTGAATGGTGATAGTATGTTAACATGCTGTAAATGAATAAGAGTTAGCAACACTTATAAGCAGCCGCGGGCCGTGGAGGGAGTTACGGTGAGGCAGGGAGGCGGGGAGGGGGAGAAGCAGGGTGGAGAATACAAGTACACATATTATCAGTAGCAAAATTACCAGCATAGTTACTAGTACATAAAAAGCGAATGGTGACAGTATGTTAACATGCTGTAAATGAATAAGAGTTAGCAACACTTATAAGCAGCCGCGGGCCGTGGAGGGAGTTACGGTGGGGCAGGGAGGCGGGGAGGGGGAGGGGCAAGGTAGAGAGGGCTCCACCCTGCTTCTCCCCCTCCCCGCCTCCCTGCCCCATCGTAACTCCCTCCACGGCCCGCGGCTGCTTATATCTCACCCTCCCTAATACACATATTATATTATTTGCTAAGAAGGTCTCTTTGTGTTGGTTTAGGGCGTGTCCATACTTTAGTGTCTTAGATTTGAAGGAATCACATCAGCATACACCAGCTCTCTCTTCATGTGAACCGCATCAACTGTTGTGTATGTGTGTTCGGCAAAGCAATATAAAACCCGCCTCATGCCCAGAATTGGCAGAAGTTGCACTTATGTTATGAGTATGAAGTCGTGGAGATCAGACCTCATAACAATTCTGTATCGTGTTGTTCTTGAAACTTTAGCACTCGCTGTACAGATATAGTTTAACAAGTAAAGCAGATAGTAGACCAATAACATATTATTCTCATGTAAACCACGATGAACTACTAGGTGGAAAGCTAAAGCAACAACTAAGTGTCGTGTGCAGAAGTTGCAAAAAAGGAAAAATGGCGTTTAAACCGGTAATGAGCCCATGCTAACTTAACACGGTGTAAAGATATCCAGGACCTAGATGACACCTCCTCATGATCCGGAAACGAACTGAATAAGATAATAGAAGTGCCATCTCATGAGAGCAGATTGCAAGTTTATATGTGGACGGTCCGCAAGGTAAAGCATTAAAAACTAGGAAAATTCAATGCTAAAGAAAAATAAAACAGCCAAGTACTTTATCGAGTCTTAAGCCAATAGGCAAGGTAAATAATAAAAACTTGACAAATAAGTCAATGAATTGTCAATGAAATGCTAGTACTCAGCATATCAAACATGAAAAAGGTCTATGACATAACTGTGTATGCAAAATAAGCTGCAACAGCCTCCAATAGGAAGTCACCGTCTTCATCCGAAAACAGTTCAGCCATCCAATTTAAAAGCGGAAAAGAACATACGTGCTCTCCCAGCACCGGATCCTCTATCACCATCAGAGGACAGCTCGGTGGGTTTTCAAGAAAGCTGTGTTCCAAGAAAGACTGTGCTGCCGCCAGTAAATTCCAGGGACCAAGTAGTCCATGCATCAATGCCACAGCCATAATCCTTTCGCCAGGACAAATCAACTCGTGAGTAATGATAGGAGTCATCAGCTGATTAAAGTCGACGTCAGGAGAAACCGGTCCGCAGAGACACAAATCAATGGCCCAATCGAAATCACAGGTCAGGCAGTGAAATACAGGCTGGACACAGGTGAAGTAGGAGAACCGAAAAGATAATCCATATGCCGTGCTTAATATCGCCAACGGCATTGTGCCATAATATTCTAGCATGCGATTGCGGAACAGTGTCAGCAGCTGCAGGGTCGGAGGTTGCATAGGAGGGACATCCATATTTAAAAATGTAAAAAAGCACAAGAGCGTCCGCTGGTAATGCAAGTAAAAATGCAATCCACGAACCAGAGTGGAGAAAATGGAATGAAAGGGAGCAGGGATGACTCCAAAGATTTTCTCAAATGAAGTCACGAGACCACTGGTAACAACTTTAAAAAAGTGTGCCAGGGATTTTGTGGAGGATGCGTTAAAGATAGTCGGAAACATGTTGCTGAAATTGAAAGGCAAACCTGTGTACGGGTGTTCGCTATGAGAAGTACGAAAGTTTCACGGGCCGAACTCAAGGCCACCTCTCTCTGAGACAAAAGAGCTCTTATTCTTGTCATGCCGTTGAAACGTGTCCCAAGGTTGGTATTTGTGGCCAGATTGAAAACTCCCTATGTTCATGTGTGGGAGGAAATAGAACATTTCTGCAGCAAATAACCCGTTCACTTACTGTTACGATAAAAGGACTCAGAACAATCTTCATTATTGAGCATCAAATAACTACCATTTTCCAACAACTTGAACGTGGGGATGATAGCAGGAACTGGCGTGCCTTGCAACACGCAAGCCATATTTGGTCGGTGTTTGTTGCATGAATCGTGTAACTGTATGTGCCTACACATTAGTGAATGATCTGGCGTCTCAGTGCATTCCTCTCCATTCAGATAAACTTCTTGATCATCTTTGAAACATCTGTATGTGTATGGAAGCGACCAGACCTCATGAACAAAAGCACTACCTAAAGGTTCATAAAGACCTATTGGTATATATTTCATACAATTTGAAAACTTATATAAAGCAAAAGGCAGCGTTATTAAACCGTGGATAAGGCATGTTGCCAAAAAACCCGCAATCCTCTGCTGATGATGTCACTGAGCATGTCATGAATGATGTAATATGTGACATCATCAGTAGTGGATTATGGGTAATAGTATCTCTAGTTTACTCCCCTATAGCTGTCTTTCTTTTAACATAAGTGTGTGTTTCCTTCCCTTATACTTACTGTTTTTGGTTCGCTTCCAGTTCGCGTACCAGCGAGCGAACTAGGAAGCGAACTAAGAGAAATAGAGGTTGGCACAGTTCCAAATATTGTACCAATTTTTTAATAACGGGGAGGTAGTTCTGAAAAGAACTTTTTTTTTTTTATTTTTCTGAACATTTTTTTACTGTTTTTGAATTTTTCGGAACAGTTTTATATTTTTGGGGGTTTTTCTTGGAGGGGGCAATGAAAACGATTCATTGTAAAGGGCTCAACAGGAGCAACAAAACAAAAAAAAGAAGTATTTATTATTTTGGGCGTTTCGGACAAACTTGCATATGATAGTCAATAGCTCTGTTGATCAGAGTGATGCTTCTTTCTCCGTAGGAAATGAATCCATCGCAAAATACGCAGGTGTGTTTTACTTCACCAAATCTCATTTGTATATTTGGCACCATCTCCCTGCCCTCTGGTCCCGTTACTTCCGGTACAACAGATCTTCTGGCCATAATAGGGAGATTATCTAGGTCGTTCCGAAACTGTGCAGCACTGTAGTTGTTAGGATGCCACCTAGTCATATGGCGATGCATTGTGTAGTTTCCGAAACTGTATTTTTTGTCGGTCCCTCTGGACAGTCTATCTTGACATATAAGGCAAGTTACGTATCTTGCATTTACTTTTTTCTGACCTTTGGGAATTTTAAAAAATTGCCAAATGAAGTTTTCTTTCCGGTGAGACGTCTTGGGCTGCTCAGGCAAAAACTGCCTCTCTTCGTGCTCGTCCTCCTGTTCCTCTTCTTCTTCTTCTTGTTGAATTACAACTTGAGCAGGTGGTCCACTCTTCCTTGGATGTGGTGGAGGTGGTGGGGAAGCACCAGCTGAAGCTACTAAAGAAGCCATTGCTCAGTGATCACAAAGGGTCTTTCTCTCACAATGATGAAAGTCAGAGTGAGGAAAGAAGGAGGGATTTTCATCATTTGGGAAAAACAAGAGTTCTCAACCAATCAAAAGTGTTCATTTTAGATTATATGACCTAGTCTTACATCATTAGGAAACCAAAAGTGAAATGAACCAATGAAAAGTGTTATTACCAAGTCACATGACTTGCTGTGTTTACGTTAAGCGCTTTGCAGGGCCTCCCTGTTTGCTTCCAGAAACCTGCGCTTTGGCACTCGCTTCGCGTACCAGTTCGCTAACGTAGCACGTCATATGACGTATCAAGCGACAACGTGGAACGTCATGCGGACGGGAGGCGTCACGATGTTGTTTTCTAACGCGGCACTTGCGGTAAAGAAACGTTTACCGGCTCGCGGTCTATTTCGCGGCATCAAGGTCAGCTAACGGGAAGCTTCCCGATTCGCGAAGCGGGAACGAAGAAAAAAAAATATTTTAAAAAAAAATTATTCATAAACATATAAAATATATTTTTGGATTTAAAGAAGAATACATTTTACAGCTACAGATATTAGCTGTTAAAAAACCAATGAAATTCACAGAAAAAACCATAGGTTATAGACCATATATAGTTAGGAATTAGCATTTACAAAACCTTGAAAATTCACTGAAAAAACCATAGGTTATAGACCATATATAGTTAGGAAATAGCATTTAGAA